>NC_142111.1:9887931-10038965 GCF_056152115.1 Neolamprologus brichardi
GCCAAGAAGTATCTTAGACTCACACGTATGACAACTTAACTGAAAACATTAGTCATTGTGACCAGCATAATAACCATTTTATGGTTCCTCTTTTCTATTTCCCATTTCTTTAAATCATTTATGGCCTCAGCCAAACAGGCACAGACAGTAGCTGGTGACCCTTGGCAACCACTGGTTGCTAGAGAAACTGGTGTTTCCTAACCAGTTATTGAGGGGTTGCAGGAGGTTTCTAGCTATTGCCAGGTGAAATCGGTCATAAAGAGGGTGCTCTACCCATCCTTATTGTGATTGCTTTGTTAGCAGATAGCCTTGGTTGCTGACAGGTTGCAAGAGAGAGCAACTTTGAAGATACTTTTAATTTGAAGCCAAATGTTATGTGTTTGCCCATTTGGATCAAAGTTCGCACAATTTATTTTCTGCTCGGCAAGTAGTCAGCGATTGTTGGCAGACAGTATGCAAACTACAGACAACAAAGGCAATCTGCTTGTGACTGAAGCAATTGCAAGGAGATTTTAAATGCAGCACCGTATACTTCTTTGTGACCAATTTCACCCAACGACAGCCAACAGCCTCACCACCTACCAATAACCGGTTAGAAAATACAAATTTCTTCCTAAATACCAGTGGCTGCTCAGTGGCCACCGACTGGTCTCTGGGCCTGTGTGAATGAGACCTAAATCTCCTTCTTTGCACATATAGAATCTTTTATGTTTGCCATAATTTTTTGTATAGGACCATGAAATACACATTTTACTGAGGTAATAATTAAGCTGAACTTTATGCTAAACATGTTGAGGTTTGGATGATAAATTGGCATGGTATAGAATAAGGGCTCTTTTTTAAAATCTTATTGTCCATGCCATAGAGAAAAGCTATCATGCTTAATAATTCTATATAGTTACTTTAACCTACTCTCTATATAGCAAACTACAAATAAAAGATTACTTGATTTGGTTTTAGATTTTTATTTGACAGATATATACTGTATGTTTTGATGTAGTTTTAGAAATGATTTAAATATGCAAACTGGAGACTCAAACTCCTTCTTAGAGCCTATCTACCCATTCTGTCTGAACTGGTTTTGGAAGATTAAGGTGGGAGCAATTACTTAACAAGTTAAGTCCAGGCTACACTCCACTACTTTGGTATCAATCATGAGAAATTATTTTTATTACAAGTTTTATTATAAGTAAAATACAAAAAAACTCCAAAAACAAACAAAAAAACCTCTATGGTCATTATTCTTGCACAAAAGCTTTTACTTGTTATCTGTGAATGAACATGAATAAGCGCATTTTTAAAAAAGTGTGCTTCAGTGTTTATTGCTTCTATTCTGAACTCCCTCCAGTGTCTTAACTCATTTATTAGCATATTGCTAAACTGCATTTAGCTGTCTACAGTATGTACTGTTTTAAAAGCAAAAGTCAAGTATTAAAAAAGGGAACACTGTCCTTTTTTTGTGTGTGTTACTGTTGGACGTCTGACTTTTCAGCTTAATGAAGGATCAGTTTGTTGTATCATCAATAAAATGTTGTCATGTAAATCTACAATCCAAGTATAGTTTGAAATAAGCTCTCTTAGTAACATTATAACAACAGTAGTCAAATATAACCACTGTTGATGTAAACTGAATAGAAATGTCAGAGCAGTTATAAAGTTGGTTTATACATTTTGAGTATTTTAAACTTAATCTAAAAGCACAAAGTGTTGTACACACACTCATCTGCCTAATGGGGTCATTATGCTCGCTGTGTCGCTGGTGTTGCGCGCTGATTTTGATGTTACATCATCTGTTATGTACCTTGTGCTGGTTGTGTACCTCTCAATTTTTGTAACCTGACGTGTGACGCCGTGGCTGCTCGCGGCTTGGGTGAAGACACGAGTGTATGAGCGTGTCGGCTTTTGCTGCCATCTTAATGATACTCCGCCACAGAAGCTCAGAGACATACAGATATACAGAGGGAGATGCAGGAAATGTTTGAGAGTTTGTGGAAAAAACACTTAACAAAGTCTTGGCTTCTGGTTTTGACTTCTTCTCCTCCTATATCAGCACTTATGTGGTGATATTGTATCATTCAAGAGAATAATGCAGCAGCTTCCTGCGCCGTACTGGCGGGTTTAAATACAAGAGACTGTGAGACGAGGTTGCAGCAGTGAGCGAAGCAACCATACTGGAGACTTTATGGTGCTCATTCATTTAGGATACAAACAACTAAATCTTAGATTTGTGATTTAACCTAATCATAGGCCCACTCTCAGACAAAATAAATCTATCAAGCAGTCTTCCTTTATCCATTTTTGACAGTCAGTTTACTGTAAATTTAATTTAACTCTGGTGAAATAAACTTCAGTAGCAGTTACCTTTGGAAATTGACACCATACCTTTTTAATTTCAGTTTGTTTTTTTAAGCATTGGGCATTCGTTGAATTAATCCCTTTAGATAATTTTATCTCACACACTTAGCTCTATAGGATGCTTGTCCCCTGATAGGTTAATATGCATAGATCCATTTTTAAAAAAACATTAAGTGTAGTCAGTTTATACCAGTTTTGTCTTGATAGAATTCTGGATAAAGTAGTGAAGAGTGATAACATAAAGGTTTTAGTTGATCTTTGCTTGTCACATAAGTGGAAAAAGTAAAAGAGCACTTCAGTGTGCATTCTTAAGGGTTGTTTATTTATTGATTTGATCAGTACAAACTTTGATATTGCCACCTGTAGCATGATTGTCTAAAATCAGTGATTAAGTTTTGTTTTACTTGACTTCTTAGTTGAACCGTATTTGCAAATGCCATCATATCTAAAGGCAGCCAAATTGTGGTTTGTTAGCTTGTAAGAGGAATTGGGTCATTATAAATAGGGAGTCCATTCAGTTTCATTTCTGTTTCTGACTTTATATTCTTGTCTGGGTCCCTAGCTTGGGTTTCGAATGAAGTTGTAGACTTGTGTTGTTCTTAGCGGCTCATGGTCAGATGTTTGATCATGGCTCATTGCATCTGAATGCTGCGGTGCACAAATTTTCAATGTGTCACTGAATGCAATTCCAGCAAATCGCAGCAATTCGAAGAGAGCTTAAGAGAAGCCTTCCAACATTATCTTTGATCTCAAGAACAATTTGAAATAGCAACTTTTAATTTTAAAAGTGTTTTTGGAAACTGATACTGCACACAAAACATAACTTATCTAATAAATGTATTTACACCTAAGGTTCGATTATAAGGTTTTGTCATAAAGGTTTTTTGATGCTCTATCAGTTAACACTCTAAACTCAAAATGACCGTGTGAAAAAAGATTCAAGTTTCCATAAAGGAAGAAGGTATCCCTCTAGCTTTTTCCTTGTTTGTAGACATTCTTTACCACAATTTGCCAAGCTGCATACACCCACTTTTACCCATTTCTTCCAATTAAGTCCCTTTTACTGTTGTCCTGTCACCTTTACACTCTTTCACAGTAGTCAGCTTTTCCTATGGCACCTTGCATTGTTCTGCATTTTTACCCTTAATAAAGTTATTGAAATTTGACCCTCAGGTCAAAGTGTAGAGGTCATATTTCCGATTCTCTACGATATGACCTTTGATCCAGGACCCTGGTGGTCTGTATGCGTTCAAATTCCGGTCGGCTATTTCGATCTGGACTGAGGTTTGCCAGTGCTCTGCTTCCACCACCTACATCCTCTTCCTCATCATCGCGATTAAGGAAGGCCAGCTCGTTTTCATAGCAGAAAGAATTAGAGTTGGGGACTAGGTACTTGTTTTCCACCATGTCCTTGGCACTGCAGCGGGGGGTGGACGGCACCTCATAAGTTTTGTGAAAGTGAGAGTAATCCACCTTGTACAGGTTCTTCTCCTCAAACAACACAGGCTCAAACCGGTGTCCCCAAAGAATCTCTGAGGCCAAGTAGGAGCTGCGAGCCTGGGTGGTCATGGCGGTTGCTTCAACCATTCCCTCCAAGATGACAACAATCTCAAAGTCTGCGGTCTCCAAGTCCTGTTTGCTGATCCCAAAAAGAGGGCTCTCCTCATCTATCTCATGTAGAATAGTGATAGGTGAAACCAAGAAAATCCTATCCAGGCCTTTGTCAAAGCCCACATTAATGTCTATCTGGTCTAGAGGGATGTATTCCCCCTCGTCAGTTATCCGAGGTTTGATGAGCTGTGCTCTGACATGGGCCTCAACAATGTGGCTCTTGCGCAGATTCCCTACCCTCCACATTAGACACAGCTTTCCATCCCGCATGGCAATGACGGCATTGTGGCTAAACAAGAGCGTTTGTGCTCGCTTCTTAGGCCTTGCCATCTTGGCCATGATGGCGCCAATCATGAAGCAGTCAATGATGCAGCCAACTATAGACTGAAAGACCACCATAAAGACAGCTACTGGGCACTCTTCAGTCACACAGCGGTAGCCATAACCTATGGTAGACTGCGTTTCAATGGAGAATAGAAAGGCAGCCACAAATCCATTGACCTGTAGAACGCATGGAGTGAAGTTGTCATCTCCAGCTGGGTTGTCCAGATCTCCATGCAGCAAAGCTATAACCCAAAAAGCTAAGCCAAAGGCCAGCCAAGAGACAACAAACACAAGAGTAAAGACTACGAGCATCCATCGCCAGCGGATATCAACACACGTCGTGAAGATGTCGGCCATGTAGCGCTGCGACTTGTCGTCCATATTGGCAAACTGCACATTACACTGGCCATTCTTTTTCACAAAGCGGTTGCGGCACTTGCGGCGTGTGTGGATCTTGCCATTGCCAAATCCATTCATACCATGCATGGTAGTGAGGCGCAGACCCTCTTCTTCAGATGACACAATGCTGTAGCGGTTGATTCTTCCCACGCTCATGTTACTGACGGCACCTCCAGCTGCAGGGTTAGAGTAGAAGGGCAGACCTGGAGTCCCAGTGTGGGATCAAGGCCCCTTCACAGCTTGATCACTGGTTCAGTTGCATGTCAGTGAGTCATTTAGGTGGATGGTTGGTAGCCTTGTGTCTTAATCCAATCCCTGCAGAAAAAAATCAGAAGAGGAGAATATGCCTGAAAATCTTTCTGTTTATTTATTTATGTATTTGAAATTAGATATTCATTATTAAAGCTTTTAAATGATACATGTATAACCACTTTTCTGTCCAGAAAATGACAGTGAAATGTGTATTTAAGCCTACAACAACTTGGTTCTTTGCATATATTTATCTGAATGACAATGTTTTTTCAGGACATCATATCATTACCTTTTACAGCATTATACATGTTTTTATTTAAAAAAAAACACACAAAAAAACTACACTGACCTTCTGTAAAATTTCAAGTTATCACTAGTTTCTATGTCCACGTGTCTTAATCAGTGCAGTCAGTCTTGCTAGAGTCCATCTTCTTTTAAGTTTGTAGACTCCCAAATCTATGCTGAATAAATAAAAAACAAAGACTTATGTATTGTAGCAATATTGTTTCTGTTGTACTTCCTAGTACAAGCTGTAGTAGTAGTATTCATCTTCCTTTCTCTAAACCTCACAACTCAAAATCCAATTGGTCCTCACTCAAGGGCCCTCATGTCTTTTGATGTCGACTGGGTAAGTGAGGAGCTGGCCTCACAGCACATCCACTTCTGTCAACTAGCATTTCCTCTGCTTTTCTCTTGCAAATTATAAAGAAGGTTCACAGTGGAGGCCTTACCCTGCCAGATGTTTATTATTACTTAATGAACAAATTAACTCTTGTATGAGTCACTGCTCCTAATTGTTCTTTTTTAATATAATGAGGATGCCTGTTGAATGAGCAGTGTTCAAAAAGTTATGAGAACAGGTCCATTAAAATCAAAAGCCTCACCTGATTTAAATTTTGCGGATCGTAAGACCCTCAAGCCAATTTTGAGGTTTGAGTTTTGTTTTTGTTTTTTTTGTTTTTTAAAGCTCTTTCAGTGAAAGTGTCATTATGTTGCCATATTAACTGGTGCTTCTACAATCGGCACAAGTGTGTCAAAACTGCAATTTTTCAGGCTTGATGAAGGTGCAGCCACATCTAGTGACTGATCCAGGTTGTGAACAAACATTTCGCCAGTGTAGCCACGAGACTCCGGAAATGGGACGCTGGTACACACTACCAGCGTCATGAAAGACATTGACATGAAAGACAAGTTTAAGTTTGCTCTATACAATTTTGAGGTCTGTTGTCAAATCATAGAAACCTGTCTAAGTGATCCGAAAAGAACTTCCAGGAAGAAATCTAAAAATATAAGTAGCACAAGAAGATGCTTTAGATAAGCCATTAAGTAATAAGGAATCCTACAAAGTGGTATAAACAGTCTATGAGTATAATTCTGCCATTGTTTCTTTTGAGGCCATTGTCCTTTTAGCATTCTGCTTCTGCCAGGGGACTGGATGGGGTAGTACTTGTTTATTTAAACTCCTAAGGGTATGTGTGCCACTGATTCTATGGACATGCAATTCCAGATGCTATATAAAGAGATTAATAAAGACGGGCTCTATTTATTTGGCCCCATTCTGTAAAATTTCCAGGGTTATTAATCATGTTGTGAGGGTGCTGCAGGTTCATATTCTCTTCTCTTGCTGCAGCATACAAGTAGGTAGAGGATTTTCTCCTGGTACAGTGCCCGGTATTGCATAATAATTCTTAATTATATGGTAGAACTTGAGCTTACAACAATATGATGAGGTAGACACATGATAAGTTGATATTTTAAACCTTGCGAGTGTAGAAATGTCAGAGTGGGATAAAATGGATCACAATTAGTAGAGCTGTAAAATGACTGTTTGGCAGCAGATAACCTGGCCACTGAGCTAGATGTCGAGCCTGGGGGTTAAGAAGTTTGACCCATGGGAGTTTACTGAGGTCCCTCTGGGTGCAGACAGCTTTTATCGCCTGGACACATCCGTTGTGTGTCTGCCTTCATGATTTGGACCCTGAAGACTAGACAGTTCAGTCATGTGCAATGTAAAATCCCAGGTGTCCCACCGTCTGCCTAACACTCACACTACGCGCTGCTCTCATTCACACTCTTTTCAGGTGTAAGTTCTCTTGATCTCTAGCCCAATTACATCATGCACAGTCTTTAAATTGTCCAATTAGGTAAATTCTTCCGTGTCAGGAAAACAAATATGCTATTTTTACATGTTTGCTTTCGACAAATGTTGCATTACACTCCCAGAAGAGCACAGCTAAAAATAGCAACCTTACGTTTGTTATTTACACACAGACACACACACACATATATATATATATTTCATTAGCTGAGGATCATGTCAGTCAGTCTGGAAGTTGCAACAGGTTCTACATATTGCTTGTTTAATTGGGATCATCTTGATTGCACCTTTATTATTATTTGTTAATTCCTATATCAAGTCAGCATTAAAATGTAAATCTTACGCAACATGCAGCGTGACAGTATCTCAGAGGAAGGCTATTAGCAGTGCATTTTTTTTTTTGCATATTGATTTGTTCTGTGTTTAAAGCACTTCAAGTCTGAAAAACATCTTTGACACATCTTTCCTTTAAAAGGCAGGGCACAGAAAGTGATTTGCACCAAATTCAATAAAATTCTTGTGTAACCTTTTTGTGACCTCGCCCATCGTGTCTGTTCTTAGGGAGTTGAGAGGAGCACTGGGGGAGATAATAAGCTCGCCTGCTGATTAGGATGAATAGAATGAATAATTGGATGTGCAAAATAAAAGAAGGGATTGGGCGGCAACAATGAAGTGGACTTGGAGAGGGCACCTCATCTCAAGACAAGCTTGCAGAAAACTGAGCTGCTGAGGAACTATGATCCCAGCCCACCTCCCAAGGCCATTGTAAAGGAAGAGCCGAGGCTCAGGTGTCATTGTATTTTCCTATAGCTCACCATGTGGAACCGTCTCGTCTCAAGTGACCCGCAAGTATTTTACTATAGAAAGTGACACCACCTCGACATGGAGAGATGCTGTCTGAAATATGTTATGCAAACAACTTTACATCTTATTTTTTATTTTTTGGGAGTTTTCAGGTGCACCAGTGACTAACCGCTAGACAGAAATAGTAAAACTATAAACAGTTACCAACACCGGAGGCTGGACTCTGTATGTAAGTCATCTTCCATGCTGAAAAACCATCTTAGGTGCTCGGTGCATTGAATTGTACTATAAGACTGATAAACGTAACATAAATTACTGAGTCGCCTTCACACATTGTTAGAACAGCTGCTTTATTAAGTAGAACAACATTAGTGGGTTTTTTTACAGCTGCACCTGTAGCTATTCCACTGTTCAAACACCTGGTTCCCACTGATTGATCATTCCCACATGTGAGCTTCACTCTGGGCTTTTTTGATCTTTACTTGTGCAATTTATTTTAATTGTTTGTGCCCATTTTCACAAGCTGAATCATCCATATTAAAGCCAGACTCTGCAATTTCAAATATGAAGTGACGTCTACGGTAAAAAACTCTGACAACATTCGTTTTAATACAAAACTATTCGTACATTATGTCAAACTGAACTAAGCTGAGATAAAAAGCGCGATGAGGTCATTGAACTCTCGGGCAGGATTGCATAATGTTCATTCTCTTCATCCTGTGTCTCCTTTGTACCTGCACATCAGTGATTTCTTTATACACAGGCAGAAAAGTGCACCACCTGAAAAAGCCCACTGGTCCCTTGATACTTGCTGTCCTCAACTCCCACAATATTAAGTTATTTAAATGTAAAGCAGGCAGATTATTTATTTACGTTGACTGGATTTATGCTTCGGTTGATTGACAACCTCTTGTGTTTTGAAACAACAAACTAATTCATTTAATTTATGCCATTAATTATGCTACCAGATGCAAACCATATTTGAAAGTGAAAAGCTAAAATTGCCTATTTAATTTGACCCATTTTTATAAATATGCACAGATATAATAAATAGCATATAAGCATGACTAAGCATAAGCATGATTTATAATAACCCAGATCAGAAACTCGCAAAGTTAACACATTTACCAGTTTGGTGTGTAGACTAAACTGGTAAATCGGAGTTGCTGCTGTGCGTGATTAAACCATGTTTATTCCTCATTTTAATGCTTTTTCGCTCTGCATTCCTATTGTACTGAATAATAATAGGTGATTTGGATGAAAGTAAATGCCAGCTTATTTTTATTACTTTTGTTTTAACCCTGTGCGAATTGGAAGCTTGTCGATATCCTGCTGTGATATCAGCAGGGAAGGCCAGAATCTGATGCCATAATTAAATTAATTAACCCTGCATGCATGAAAGGTTTCTGGTGGAAAAATCCATACAAACTATAATACTATATTTATGTTAATTTGTGCGTAATTTAAGCTATACTCTATAACACAGTACCTGCTCTGTGGATTTTACACAACACAATTAAACTACTAGTTCAATTTGTGGTTCTTACACTTATCAGGTCAGGTATCATTGCGTGGCATTGCTCATATTGAGAGTTCTGGGTTCGTGGGGACATGTCCATGCTTGAAAAGATGCACATGACTTTGGTTTAGTCTAATTCAAGGATTTTTAACAACTACTTCAGATTATTCTGATTGAATTTCAGCAGAATGACTGGTTGGTTCTGTTGGGAATTCTTAAAAGTAGAAATTGCCGTTTCCACTGCCACAGAGCAATGATATTTGACACAGAACGACAATAGATTCAGGCCCCAAGTTCAGCTTAAAGTTTTCTCTCCATATCTTACCTTTATGATTACTTGTCCTACACCAGGTTGCAGAACTAAAAGATAGTATCTTCTCTCCCAGTATCCCTGTTAACCAAACTGAAGCATTCTCTCCATCTGCCACTACAACTCCTCCTTCTTTGTTGCTAATCTAATACTGAAGAAAACCACTCCTTCGTCTTCAGCAAAAGGATAAGGCTTCTTTTGAGTTTCTTCATCCTTCTTTGATTTCTCTCTCTCTTTCTCTCTCTGTCGTTTTCAGGTGCTTTTGCGAGCGCAGGTGAAGCGGAGCTCTGACGAGGCTGAATGGCACCAGAAACCTTGGCCCAATCAGCCGTTACTCAGTCAGCGCTGGACTTGCAGAACAGGTGCAAAACGAGAACTATCCAAGTGAAAATTCAGGTTTTTGTATCTCCATCTTCAGAGGCATTGTCTTCAGCTGGTGTTCATCCTTAATTTTTATTTGTATTTAGTCTGCCTGTCATATTTTCCATAAAACTACTTATTAACAGAACAGCTCTCTCTATCAATCTTTTGCAATCTGATCTGGTTGGACTGCTGTTCCCTCTCTCGCGCACACACTCTCTCCCTCTGACTGTTTCTTTCTCACTCTCCCTCTCCCTCCCTCCTTCCTGTGGTGTCACAGAAGCTGCCATTTGCAGCCTCTCTCTCTCTCTCTCTCTCTCTCTCTCTCTTCTCCTTCCCTATTCTCTTTTTTTCTCTCTCTCTCTTGTTGTCTTCCTCCCTCCCTCTCACATCATGGTACTACCAGTTGACAGCAACTTGATGCACAGACGTATCATTCAGAAAACACACGCAGACCATCAGACATAGTTAATCAAAAGTAGATGAATAGCTCTTAATTCACCACTTTTCTGAGGACCATTTGTTCAGTTTTTACTCTGTAGATGAACGTGATCCTATATTTTAAAAGTAATTGAGGTTACTCTGTCATGTATTCCAGGTTCAGGTGACAATATTGACATGACCAGGGCAAAATGATAATGTGTCTTTTTGACCCTGTGGCAGCCAATTCCACGAACGAACGGCTCCATGGGTTCAAAATATCATGCTGCTGGGTGCTGTGTCTCAGGGAAGGGAGATGCCTTTCACACTTGTCACCAACAACTAATCAAACACATCTGACCACAGGATGTGTGTGTGTGTGTGAAGCTTTTAAATATTAGAGAGATGACAATCACTATTGCCCAGTTCCTCTCACCATATACTGAAACAGCGTTTTCCAAATAACCTCCACCAGGAAAACACAGTAAACTCACAAGTGTATTTGTTTTGGTGCGTCACCGTGCCTGCAACGCTCTCCAGTGTCCCTGGTTTTTGCCTTAAGTTGTTTTTTGGAGAACAAGCTGCAGCTTTTTTCTCAGTCATCACCAATGTGGAGTACTTTACCGTTACCCTTGACAGCTTCAAAACTGTGACATTACCCTCAGAGCTGTGTGTCTGCTCCCCTTTTCTCACATCTTCTCAGAGAGCCTGTCATCAGTCAAACGCTAAAAGAGATGACAATTAGTAAGAGAGGGGGCTGAAAGAGTGAGAAGTTTCTAAATACAGCCATACTGGCTCAGCCCTAGCTTTATCACTAATGATTCATCAGTGCAGGAACCCTCCCTCTCTCTGTCTTTCTCTCTCTTTTTTTTTCCCTTTCTCTCTCTACGCTCTTATTCTTTCTCCCTGGCAGCCTCTGATTTCAGACTTCTGAGGGTGATTTGCAATAGCCTGTGTGTGATCATCACCAGCCTATTGTGTTTTGCTGAGGACGTCAACCAATGGAGCTCAAAGAATCCTTTTAAGGGGCCTCTCAGTCTGTGTCAGCAACAGGTACTGTACTGGTTCCTGCATAATGTAAGGCCGTGGCGATGCAAGCTTCGAGAACAGTAGATCACACAGTTCACACATCTAGACTGTAAACCTCGTTATGTAACCGCACCATAATCACAGGTGGCTGCTCACATATCCATGTCTCTGTCTAAATGAGAGGGTTTTGCCTCCCAGGGAGATCGCTGAGTGGGATCACTCGTGCTTCCATGGCTACAGGTGTAATACACTTTCAATATTATCAGACCAAAAAGATCTGAAATGAAGCAAAAGAGAGATGAAGCGTGAGCAGAGTCAACAAAAGCTTCAGCTTTGGCTATGGAAAAATGAGTCTTCTTTTTTTCTTCCTCTATCAGCTGTTCCCTTTAGGTGTCACCACAGCAGATTAGTTGTTATTATTTATCTGTGTTTGTTAAATCCAAGCAAATCTGTACTATTTCACACCATGTTTTTCAATGTAATCTGTATTTAACCAGGAAGTCCCTTGAAATTAAAATCATTATTCCAAGGAAATCTTGGACAAGAAAGTGCATCATTACAAGGTTACAAAAATGATAAAGTCTAGTGTAACATCAGTGGACACATGGCAAACAAGGAAAAATAAAATAAACAAATAAAAGACCACAGAATGCAAAGTCCAACATATGATGTTGGAGGGTGCAAAATGAGTGAGCCTGCTCCACCATGTTCATAAGAGAAACCATGTAGAACAGCAAAAATCATAGCAGTTAGCAGATAACAAAGGCATATGCCCAGTGTAAAAATATACTAATACTGTTGTCTCTTGACACTCATAAAGTACACACTCATGTGTACTGGACAATGATGATATAAAATGATAAAATGATATAAAACATAAAGAACTGTGATGCACAGTGTCTAGAAAATGAAATGTGCAAGAGCCAGCATGTGCGTAAATAATGTCACCATAATCAAGAACATAAACAAATGTAGCCTATACAAGCGTTTCCCTGACTGCTAATTAAAAAAAGGCCCTATTTTAATAATAAAAAATTCCAGTTTAAACTTCAGTGCTAAATATTTAGCTTAAAGGAAAATTTAATCCACCCACATACCAAAGTTTTTGTAAGGTGATTTTTCTCATTTCTGTTATAGGATATGAATACCAGTAGAATATTGACTCGTCGACATAAAGGTGCACTTTAGCTGTAAACTTATTCTTACAATTATTGTCTATAAAAATAAGAAATAAAAGAGGACCTAAAATTAAACCTTGTGGGACTTCTTTTGAAATTCACCAGGAAATGTAATCTTCATTTTGGTGACCCCAGTAGTAGAAAATATAGTTGTAGTGTAACTGAAATGTGATTACGATAACCCGAGTAAATGAAAAATGCCATTTTTAAATGATGATTTCATTTATTACAAGGAAAAAAGCTACATAAACCCATCAGGCCCTATCTGAAAAAGTAATTGGCGACTACATTCAATAACTGATCATCCACCCCTTTACCATAAGTGAGTTAATCTAATGAGTCTTTAAAATGACTATGAAGGAATTTTGGCCCACTCATCTTTGCAGAGTTGTCATGTTGGAGGATTTTCCAGTATGAACAGCTTGTTTAAGGTCATGCCAGTGCAGCTCAATAGGAAGTCCAGACTAGGCCACTCAAAAACCTTGTTTTTATTTTTATTCAGCAATTTGTCTTTGCTGATCTGAAACATAGGTGTGAGAATCATTAAAAAACAGGAAAAAGGCAAACATTTTCATGACTTATATGACGTCATCTAATGCACTTCTACATGTAAGTCATGCCTGCATAAGCAAATAATAAGAGTGAGGGTCCCCCTTATAAAAACAGTCTAACTCCACTGTGCCACAGATTTCCGGTAAAACCTGGAAGCGAGAGCTTGTTAATTATTAAAACAATGGCTAAGCACAGAAAGTGAAGACTTCGTGGTAACGTGGTCCCTCTAGTTTTTCCAGGCGTGTGCGGCACTGTGTAATTTGCATTAATCAGACAGGCCCTAAGAATAAACTTTTCACAATCATTCTGGTGATAGTGATTGTGGCATTTTCATTTTTTTCCCCAATGACACTTGCCCAGGGCAGACACCGCACAGGAGCTCTGTTGAATTATTGCTGCTGACAGCTCAATCTCGCTCCATCATAATCAAGGAATATCATCAAAAGGGTTTTGACACACAAAGATGAATATATAGGAATGTGTTATTGATGTAAAATGCATGGATTTAATGAAATCAATTCTATTTTTGTCTGATTTACTTTAAAAAAAATATTTAAGGCTTTATTTATGCATTTTTACAAAATATTAAAGTCCTGCATTCTGTCACACTTACTGTTATTAAAAATCGTAAACAAATTCAACCTTGCTATGCCTCTTTACCCCTTATCTTAACAAATTTTTCCATCATTAATGCTTCTTTATACAGCGGAAACCCAGAAAAGCTCTGAACTCTCCCCTTCCTTCTCTTCCTTCTTCCACAGCTTTGTCACTAAGCAGCCCAATTACATTATTCTCTAAGACTCCTGTCTGTTGCAGCTATTTCAGGCTTTGGAGCCATTCCTGTTCATTTCATTTTTGCAACTTTGTTTCTTGTCAGCAGGGATTAAGAATGTGATATTACTGTACTCACACTGGCTGCAGTAGTTGTGAAAAGTCCTTCTTGTTCTTGGGCCCAGCTGGTTGGTGATGGTGCATACTTGTTGGGGGTTGATTCACTCTTGGACAGTGCGGAAATAACGTCTTACATTTACACGTAAGGATTTTGAAGCCTTAATTCTTTTTGCCGTTCTTTCATTTTTGGGGCGATTGTTGCAGAACATAATTGGTGCTTTTATCATCATTTCTGGTGTCCACTTACAGGTAGGGATTTTTTTTTCAAGAAGTAAAATGCTATTTATACATATAGACTCATATCTGCCACTTTACACCCTGCTATTACAACGGTGGACCCCATTTTGCCCTGAGAACTGCCCTAATTCTTCATGTTTAAAATTTAAGGTGCTGGAAACATTTCTCAGAGTATCTGGTCTATATGTGCTTTATGGGATTGAGATTTAGTGACTCTGGAGAGCATGTGAGCACATTTAACACTGTCTTATTCAAGCAGACAAGGTGAGATGATTTGAGCTTTGTAACATGGTGTATTACCAGCAGGTAGCAGGAGATAGTACACTGTGGTCATTAAGGCATGGACATGATCAGCAACACTACTCAAATAGGATGTGGTGTTTAAATGATACTTAGCTCGTACTAAGAGCCCCAAATTTGGCCCAAAAAAAATATCCCCCACATCATTTCACCACTACAACCACCAACCTGACTGTTGATACAAGGCAGGATGAAACTAAGTGTTTATGATGTTTACATAAAATTCTGACCATCACATCCAGATTCATCATACCAGGAAACACTTTTGGATTTTGGATGGATTTTGGTGAGCACATGCAAGCTGTAGGCTCAACTTACTCATTTTCGCTGACAGGAGTGGTCCTTGGTGTGATCTTACTGCTGTAGCCTCTGCATCTGCTTCAGGGTTCGAATAAGTTGTACATTCAGAGATGCTCTTCTGCATACCTTGGTTGTAACCAATTATTATTTCAGTGACTGTTGCATTCCTAGCTGTGCATGATTCACAGTTAAGACTATATTTTATATACCTTACACTGAGCCTTGGTGAAATCATCCTCCCACTAAATCAAGTTGTTTTACCTCTTTTCCCTGTAAGGCGACCTTCTGATTGGCTGTATCTCATAATCAGAAGGGTTAAACAGCAGGTAGGTGGGGCTGCTGCACATGCTCACAATCAGAGCCCACATTAAGAATATCCTGCCTCACTGATGTCATAGAGTAGAAGGAACTATATAAAAGTGAGCATTTGGAGCATATAGAGCCTGAGATATTGGTTAATACAGATTACTTGAGCATCAATTGTTTCAAAAATTAAAGTAAAACATGACATACATTAAAATCTCCACTGTTACATTCAGTCTTGTTAGAAATTCCTGTCGTTCCTAGTAAGCAAAGTTTTTCTTTTATGGCACACATATGTCCAAGACACAAAAACTCAACAATAGTGTCTTCCACAGTACCTCCACTGTCACAAGGGCTATGATTTAATGTGAGGACACACGCTATTAATGCTTTTACATAATGATTTCTTCATCTGCACTTAACATTTCTCTGTCTCCACGCCTTACTCCATGTGGCAGGTGCTACATCAAGCTCAGGAAATGAACAATGATGGAGATTTAATCTGAAGAACACCTTCAATAATGTGCCTCTTATCCTACGCTAAGAACTGACCTCCACTTATACAGTGTATCTGCTGCTTCGACTTAGTAATTAGGTAACAAAAGAACAACAAGCAACAGTTCTGAATGTCTAGGATGTGTTTATTAAAATTGTGCAGTTAGGGCTGGAAATATTTGTACACTCACTGAAGCTGTAGAATTTATTTCCACTTCCCACGAACACTACAACTGATTTAAAAAGAAACCATCAAGATGTTATTAGAGATTTTCAGCTTTATTTCAAGGAGTTGAGTAAAAAAAAAAATACACTGAATGTTGAGAACTTACACATATTGTTATGCAGGGTGTTGTGCGCAGTAGTGGTGTGTATATGCATGTGTAGTGTTACTCTCTCCGATGACTTGGGTCCCGCCCCTTTCCCCTATGGAGCCAGTGTACAGCTGGCTCCACTCAGCAATCAACACTGCAGTATAAAGGCTGTGGAGACAAGGTGTGCAGCTTCAGTGGGCTGGCTCTGGCAGTGCTGTAAGGTTCGCATGCTAGCGAGGAAGTGTGTTACACTGAGTGGTTGCTGTTTTTTGGCTCCTTTGTTTACCCCTCTAGGTGTCAGAATGTGTGGCTTCTTTTGTTTTGTTTATCTAGATTTTCTTGGCTTAGCTTTCTGTTAAAGCTATGTAAAAAGCAAACAAAAATCCTGTTTTATTTGGGAGTTTTTTGGTTTGACCCTCTTTTCATTTGGATTCTTTGAATTTGAAAAAACACAACAAAACAAATTATCATCATCATTACAACATTAATCATGTTTGGATGCCATGGGTTTGGAGCATTCTCCATAATGTTTTGGACAAAGAAACATCTCCTGTAGTTCTGCCTCTGTACACCACCACAGTTGATTGTAAATCAAACAGTCAGTATGGGATTGAAGTGAAAACCTTCACCTTTAATTAATATTTCATCATGAACCATTTCAAGAATTCTCCATGCTTGTTCCTACCTGTTATTTTGGTACAGGTATGATCTTATTTTCATGTGTTAAAAGAATGACATTTCAGAACTGCTCTGTTAATCTGGCCTTCTTCCTTTTGCTGTTATGAGTAGTTTTTCACCTAGTCTTTAACCTTCTCTATGTTCTCATATAAATTCTTTTCTTTATGGCAGATGTCGATAAAGATATGGCTGCCTCTTCAATATTCTTCAGCGTTTATTTGGCTGGAGGTGAAAGAGTCCTGCCATCGTTCATCACTGAAAAATTTTCTTCTGTTTTTCTTCTACAGAAGCCTATTTGACTTTCATTTAAATCTGTGACTTTATAATAACAATTTGTTTTGTGACATGAAAGCATATTTAGATATATGATTGAGGAAAGTGTGAATAAAGTAATCCATTAACAGCTGATTAGCACCTAATACTTTTAGTTAAGATGATTAAAAATCATAACTCTTTGTCTTTAAATGTCCCATGGGTAACTGCAACAAAAAGACCTCAAGCAAGACATTGTTCATTAAACAGTTCAGTGCAGTATCCTCATTGATGACAAATATTACAACAACACTCAGTGGTGGCAAAAGTATATGCATTAGTCAGTTTGATAGAAACACAGATTCTTGTGTTACAAATCCTTTTAAAAGTTGAAGTATAGATTTAACCTTGTTGCTCAAATAGAAATGAAAAAGGACAAATTCTGAAAAGTATGTAAAATATAAAAGAAAAAAATATCCCTGTTGCTGTTTGAAATGTTGCATTAAAAATTAGAAATGCTATCATTAATAGCTGACAGCAGAGTCATTCTCCTGATAAATTACTTGCTCTGATTGGCTGAAAGTCTTCGTGTACAGCCCTGGAACTTGTCTGCTTGCTTTTCACGAGACTTTCATTATCTAATGTGCAGTGCTGGGGGTGAAAGTCGGGTGTCTATGGTTCCCTGTGTCCTCACCTAAGAAAAGCACCTGTCTGATTTTCCACTGATACCCTGGGGGTGAGAAATTAATCAGCTCAGGATCCAGTGTCCCCACAGCCACCCCTCCCTTGGCTGACCCTGACCTCAGCTTTAGCCCAAGTGACACAACATCCCTGTGGTGATCGAAAGCTCTCAACTCCTTTCGCATAGGTGCGAGTATATTTACTCAAACACTCTTAACATCGTTTTGAAGTACATGTGCTTTTCTACACTATTTCCTTCCTAACACAAGAGACTTTAGTATGTCAACTTTAGTAAGAGACTCAATCAGATGGAAATACAGCACCGCAACACATTTAAAATCATACAAGCACAGTAGTCCCATATTTAAAGCAATCAAGATTATCTAGGGTGCGTCACTGGAAGTGAGTTTGATTATATTAATGACAAGATCATAAGATAGTAGGTAGCCATAGCTAATTAGCTCCCACATTTTTAATCCAATCACATTTGAATTATAAATCCTCCATATTTTGGTTCCAGGGAGTTAAGTCTTTATGCCATTTTTTAAAAGTGGTCTTCAGTAATAGTTGTCTTTTGAAGGCCTTTGAATGTTTTTCTTTGGCTGTTTATTACTCACTTTCAGTCCAGGCCTTGTAGCTGATCATTTTCAGAGGAACGCTCTTCATTTGTTAAGCCACTTAACACTGACCTATGAATCATTCAAGCATAGAAAGGTACCTAACTCAAGGGATTAAACAGTGTTGTGTCTATGCGTATTAGACAACTTAGAAAATAATCAGTTTGAAATGTTTTAGACACTTTGTTACTAACATAACATACTTAACAAGCATAAAATATTTTAATTGGAAAAACTATCTACAGCAGATGAACTCTCTCAGAAAGTTATGTCAGCAAGAAACAGAAAAACTCCCCAACAAAGACCTGACACAGAGCCTGAAAGATGTACCTAAGTCTCCAGTTGATCTTTCTGCTGTTCACTGAAGCCTCATCAGAAATGGTCTCAGTGGAAGAGCGGGGCTTCCCATGTCAAGACTTCCCATTCTTAGGGAAGGGAAACAAGGAGAAAAGGCTGAGGTATGCCACATTACACAAGAACTGTGTATCCAGAGAAGGTCGGGTAATGTAGAATAAAAGTAGACTAATGAGTGCCTACAATCATAATCTGTGTAAAACACAGTGGAGGCTCCCTTCATGGTTTGGGGCTGTATTTCATCCAGTTCTGTCGGAGCTTGACAAAATAATGAATGCAGAAAAGTATTATCAAAGTTTGGTCCACTATGCAGTGCCAACTAGAAGACACCTGATTTACAAGGATTTTTTCAGCACAACAATAATCCTAATCCTTACAAACACACCAAAAATGCAATAAAAGCCATACCAAGACCTGAATTTAATAACTTGCAGTGGTACACTATCAGTCATGGATTGGTCTCCTCAGAGCCTGGACCTCAACATTACTGAAGCAGAGTGGAATCATCTTAACTTAACAGAGAACAGAGGCTGCCAACATCCAAAGAAGAGCATTGAGTGCCCTTCAAGAAATGAGTTCAGGTTGTGTTGAAAAATAAAGGTGGTCAGAATAAATACTGAATTGAACTGGACAAATTGCAGCTGTGTAAAGGCAAGAATTCTCCAAAAGAACACAATGAACATAGTGATTTGACACTGATATAGCATTGACAGACTTACACTGCAGTTACATTTTTACATGTTGTAGTGTTTTGGGGTTTGTTTTGGGGTTGTTTTTTTTGGGGGGGGGGGGGGGGGGGGGCCTCAAGGGTCGGACTTGTCACATGGCTGAAAATGAATTGTACTGTAAAACGATGTAAAAGATCTTCTATTGACATCTTGAGAAATCTTGTGTCCAGCATGCTGTCAGCTTATTGAATGCACTGCCATAGATTCTGGAGGAAGGAGATGTGACAGGAGCCGTCATTCTGAAAATTTTGAACACCATGATTTTTATCAAATCTAAGTTGTCCCCTTTCCCTTCACCGATACTACGAAATAGACTAATTCAGCATTATTAGCTGTGACACATTCAACACCTGGCATCTCGGGTAAATAAGCATCTACAACGACAGCTGGGAATGCTTGTTGATTTGTGGAAAAATGCTAATGCGAATCCCATTAAACCAGATAAATGCAGAGCAAGATTTTTCCTTGTTCATTCGTTTCAGGATTTAGGACATTCAGGTCCTCTTAATTTCTCCACATAAAACACTTAATGACTGTTTTTTATGTAAGCCACCCTTAGGTTTAGTGCAGCTAAAGCAGTGTTCCCACTTAATGATGTAATGTTGGATAAGAGATGGCAAAATTAATTACGACACATGTGGACATGACACAAGTTCAGCCTCTCTCTTTTGCAGAACTGATTATGTCTTCAGGCACTCTTGGTTCTGTCTTTGTGATGTTTATATATTAGAGATGGTTTCTTCACAGTAAAATCAAATAATCCCTTGCATTTTCTTGTGGGTTAGCTAATATTAAGAACAAGTACTCAGCAGATAAATTGTGACCTCATCAGAGCTACAGTGTATGTTCACACAATTTTTTATTTTTTGCTTCTCCAATCTTGTTTTTGGAGCAGCGATGTGACTGGACAGTTAAGAGTTGGTCCAAAGAATTAGACATGATTTCAGAACTGAATGAAACCAAGTGATACTAGACCAAAAACCAGATCTCATACTATCATGTAGTACATGGAGATAGAGGAGAATGAAGGTAAGATCTTTATACCGCTGTCTTGTTCTGCGTGTGCAGCTTCTTTAATGATTGCATTTATGCGTTTACATGCATATAGAGACTGTGTGCACATATTTGTAGCAGGTCTAGCTCCTTGGGAGCCCTCCCTCCATCTGTCGATGCTACACAGCGGAGCCCAGCGAGGCTCGAATTTTACCCTAAATTTACCAGCAGCTGACCTTTTTTTCTCAGCAGCGTCATAGATGCTCATCACTAAGCATCGCAGACTTTGTCTTTGCCTTCTCGCCCATACTGTCTACTTTACTTTCTCCCTCATTCCATCAACATACACTCAGGAGGACCATGCACCTTAAGCACTTATGTGCTTTCACACCTACACACTCATCTGTAATGTCACCAGAATAGACATAAGAGACAGTAGATTAATGCTAAATAACAAGGAGCTTTTGGAAGTTATAGATATAATTGGAAAACTTAAATGTCATGCGGAACAGGAGGTTGAACAAATATTCAAGTGTGTTGTTTGACTGGTATGTTGAGGTGATGCAATAGAGGCCTGTGGCCTTGGAAAAATGAATTAACCAGTGGGGCATATGGTAGATTTTTGCAGGCATATGGTGAGATGCCATTTGCCCCTCTAGCTCTGGGCCTTTTTGGAGAATACTGCAAGATACCATTCATAAGACTGGGTTAAGAAGCTCAGCTTTACACGTTAGACTTGAGAGTGAAGAAGATGTGCCAGGACCATGTACTATGCTATGCTAATTTTTAAAAACATTAACTTAGAGAGGCTTTTTGGGGGGGTATGTTGTTTATCCAGCTGCACCTTGGGGATTTTGAAAACTACATATACTGGTGTGCAGACACCAAGAATTTCAGACTTGGATGACTTTCTGCCATCATAGTTTATTTATTAAGGAAGTCATGATGTCCTTAAATACACCAAACAGACTCAAAATGGTGAATGCAGTCAATTAGCCGTTCGTGTTCTGATAGATGACAGAGCTGTTAATTTCATGGTCACTAACACAGCCACAGAGGTTTGAACTCTAAAGGAAACAGATTATCCTTTCCTCTTTAGTCCCGGAGATGCAGTGTCCGTGTTTTCCAAATAATCTTAACATCTGGCCTCATATTTGTGCCAATTACTCAACCTGCATTTGTGGATGGCACGGTGAACTGGTACGGTAAAAAAAATAGTAATTTCCGGATGTTTTCCTGAGAACGTGGGGTGATTTTCATGTCTGTTTTCAGTGTAGTCCCTCACAGAAATTTCTCCGGATTCTCTGAATCTTCTGATGATATTATGTACCGTAGACGATGAGGTATTCAAAGTCTTTGCAATTTTATGTTGAGGAACATTATTCTGAGTTGGTTCACAATTAATAGATGCAGTCCATCTTTCCATCTTTGCTTCGGAGAAACTCTACCCCTCAAGAATTTCACCAAAGCATTTTTATAGCCACTCTGTTACTGACCTGTTGCCAATTAAACGAATTAGTTGCAAAATGTTCCTTCTTTTTATTGCCGCTTTCTTCCCAGCCTCTTTTCCGCCCAACTTTGCTGAGATGAGTTGCTGTGATCAAATTCAAAATGAGCCAATATTTTAATGAAATAATAAATTTTTTTGAGTTTGAACATTTGATATGAGATCATTGCATTTTACTTTTGTTTCTTTTATTTTCCCAAATTGTTTGGCAGTCAGGATTATGTGATAGCAAAATTTCCTCCATTCATCTTTTACCCAATTCAGGTGACTCTGGAGCCTAAGCTCCTGAAGTAAAGATTAATTTAACAATAATCCTAAATGCTGGCTTATTGTTCCCACATGCCAGGGCAGCATTTTGGTAAAGTGGTTAGCAAGCCTGCCTCATAGCAATAGAGCTGTGTTTCAGTCAGCTGTTTTTTGCACAGGTGTGGAGAAGCAAAAGATGTCTTTTCAGTTAATTAAAAAATCAACAGATTAACACCTTTCACTTTTTCACCAACTATTTAATTATCTCAGCTCTGTGGATTCAGATTGTTTTTGCAAATCAATGTTTGCTCTTCCTAATTGTCCGTTTTAGAGTAGATAAGGACAGGAGTACAGTTCAACAATATTCACACCCATATATCCCTTGGTGTTGGTGTGGTAATACCAATTGTTCTCAACTTTGGAGCTTTTCAGGTTAGGTTCAGTGTTGCATGGCAGTAGCTGATCGCTAGGCCACGGCAGTGTCGTTGCGTCAGCTTTATTCTCCGCTGAGGCTTTACGCTAATTCACTGCATCCGATCCTCCAGCAAGGCGCTCAATGGCCCCGCTCACTGGCTCCAAAGGCCAAACATTTCTCCCTTTGTTCCCTTGAGAGAGGCTGGATTTAAAGGGTTGGCAAGGGAAGGGAATGATATTCAGCAATTTCTTTTTTTTTTGGATTGCTATTGTTGAAGTGAGTGAAGTTCACCAGCACTGTTAAATCTTTAGCGACAATCTGGTAGAGTAGCATACGTAACTAATAAGAATGTGTATTTGCGTATCACTGACCTGGGATAAGACACAGGGATTCACTTTGGCTTTGGTGAGAGATTAGTCTTTTTTAGTTGCTATCCATCTTTAACAGCTCTCACTGTGGGCGTGTGGATCGAAGTGAGAAATAGACCGAGGCTGTGTGAAAGCCAGCCCTCATTTTAGTTATGGGAATCACGTAATGTTGAGATACAGATTTATCAGGTACGCTGATTCATATCAATCACTCGTTTTGAACTACAAACACACACATTACTTGAGACTAGGTGTATGCTCATGAAATATTGATCCCATAAGAAAACATTCTTACTGTTTAGGAAGTTTTGTTCCTGTGTTGAGTATATGTCATTTTTCTGACTCAGTATTTAATGTGGCACTTAAGCAAAAAAATCTAAACAAAACAAAACTGGCATTTTGAAATATTATTAATGTTGTTCAGCAAATCACAGCATGCTGAATAATATTTGGAGCTGAATAACACACACATACACATATATACACATATATACATATATTGCAACCATGTGCAAGTGCAAGTTACTATCTTTGAAATGGTTCTTTCAAAAACGAGGCCCAGATCTGTGGAGCCAGTTGCCATCTTCATAGTGAATTGAATGCATCAAGATGGCAATTAAATGGAGTCAATACTATCATTGTGGTATCAGTTTGTGATTGAATGTGTTTAAGTTGGCAATTACCTTCAATCTGCAATCTATACGGCCATCGACTGGAATAAATCGTCAAAAATCGTGAATCTGTTCTAAATCTTTTGCCACCTACATAAACAGAAATTCGTATTAACCAGTAGTTTCAGAGTCCTGCCAGAATCTCATAGATCTGAAAAAGAAATTCAAAACATTTCTCCACAATAATGACAAAGTTGCTGCAAAGTAGTGATTTAACTGCAAAATTACATTGTTGCTTGGCAGCCTTGGTTTTATAAAGGAGTATTACCAGGATACAACAACCAGTCACCGGTGCAGACTGACCCAGCCGGACTGACCTGTAAAGTTAACTTGCAATGGTGGTCCAGAGATTATTGTGTTGCTACTTGCAGTTGATCTACAACAGCCACCGTTTATTTACAGTAGTGTAATTGAGCCATTAAATAGTTGCTACTTAAGACCTTTACACAACATAAAAATAAAATTAGTTCAGTTAAATCACTGCATTTGGCAACAAGTGCACTAGTGACTCAAATCGCCCGCCGGGACTGAATGCACAATGATATGAAAATAGTAAGATATCACTCTTTTACCTCAGACACAGAGCTAGGCACTGCTCAATTTGAGTAGTGTCAATCTGAAATTATTTTCCTGTCCGCTCAGATGTGGTCCCAACTCTCCTAACAAGAGCTCAAACTGTCCCACTGACAATTTGAAATATGTACGAAAGTGGCCGTGATACAGCTTCAACTCCGGGATCAAACCATGAAATGTTCCATGCTGCTCATGACAGTTGGATGGACCCAGAATCTCAGTTTCTTACTTTTCTTGTTAACAGTCAGGACCAGCTCATCATGGCTGAATATTGACTTCATCTTTTTTGACAGTGTGTTTTTAAAGGGTGAATTTTCTGTGAAAACGCAATAATTCAGCCTTACCTGATAAGTTTGGATGCAGAAAATTCAGGATTTCGTGATGTTTTTTTGCAACAAGTTTGGTGTGAAAAAAAAAATTGCTACAAGAATTTTAATGACCAAAACCTGAGCACAGACCTCTTGGACAGGTTGTTAGTACAATGCATAACTGCACAGAGGGTCATGTTATTTGTGATGTAATATCATTAAAATGCTCCCAAATATCAAAACACCACAATCACAGTTGAGGGTTTGAGTTCAGTGGCTTGATTAAACAAACGCGAAACCTACCAACTGCAGTCATTTGTGTCAGCATCCATTTTTCACTCAAAGCAGTGTAATCGAGTCCAATTTTTAGCCCTAATACAATCTAAACAGCAGCTTCATTATTTAGCCCTGGAGGATGGCGTTTGGAAACTAATGAACAGTTCACACAGCCATAAACAATTCCTCAAATGGATTTAGGTGTAAAGTTGTACCTTTTGAGCTTTCTTTAGATCACTTGCAGTTTTAGTGCGTCTAATCTCGTGACTTTAAAAACCTAAAGCTGCCCACTCATAATATTATCCAATTCAGGAGACACTGTGAGGGGATGCTCTCATTACAGCAGTACGCTTCCTGAGTGAGCCCTCCTGTCACCATGAGGTTCAGACCCACAGCACTGTGAAAGAAAAGGTGCAAACTGCCACTCAGCACTCTTCTCTATTACACTGATGGGGAAAGCTTCTTATTAATCTGACAACACATATGTCAGTAAGATTAGGACTGAGAGTACCCCCTGAGGTTTGTCACACCTGTAACCCCATCTCATTCCTACTAAACATTTTACCAAAGTTAACACTTTGCTATAATTCAGTAAAAGCTTTCTATGACCTATTGGCCTGATACAGTGTCACGCTGATCTTTACGCTTGTTTTGACAAGATTTGTGTTTCAGAATTCAGTCCCAGTTAATGTAATAATCTTTATCCTTGTTCAGTGTCGAAATCACTGTTCAGGCTGCCTTATTCCTGACAATAATTCAGGCTTACAGAGATTGTTTTGCCCAAACACTACCTCCTACAAATAAATGTAATTTTGTGTTAGGGTGCTCACTCTGGCTGAGGCACAAGTGTCCTACACCTGCAGTGTTATTCACTGTGTTGCATCACATCTTTACCAGGCAACAGAAGTAGAGGACAGGAAGATCACAAGTGATGATGCTTCATGCTTTCATTTTTATGGACTTTTCTTATTTTTGGGCCTCAAGTGGCTCTGTACAGTGACCTCAGTGTCTAGGCAATTAAGGCATGACAGATGGAGCTCACTCGTCTTGCCTGTGGTTCCTGAAATTATTGGTTCGTGTAAAGAATGACACATTAAATCAATAATAACCTATTTAAGTAATATCCTGGTCTATTTCATAGCGACTGAGCTTTAGATAGTCACCAAACACCGATGAAATGTTTTCTTTAAAAATACCCAGAAGACAAAAATAGATTATTATTAGGATAGGATTGTCAAATGGAAGAACAATGCAACATGGACATAGGATAAACAAAACAATACAAATCAGAAGTAAAAAACAAACACTATGCTATTAATTATGCGTTTTTAATATGTCATTTCCCCATTTGGTTTCCACAAAATGTCTGTATTTATTCTCTTTTTAATATTTATTTATTTTGTTAATTTATTTCTCCATATTAAATGTTGTATGAGCTTTTACGTTTTTGCATATTGTTGCTCTGTGGTCATACAGAAATAACTGTGATGGCAGCTGGAAAATTGACCATTTAACCTTTCAGTAACTGGAAACAGTCCACTAATTACTTTAATTGGTTGGTGAGGAAAAGGGTGTGGTGGCACCCTGATCACTGGCCTCTCACTGTCCTCTGAGCATCATCACCTCAGCTGCCTCATCACCCAGGACCACTCTATCCGCTCGGATTGTGTTTCACCAGTCTGCGTTTCATATCCACCCCTTAACCCCCAACAACCCCATAGCAAAGTGTTTCTGTATGAGCAGAAGACCTGATTATTTTATGGACTGATAACTGATTTTGTTTGTGTGTTGTGGCATTTGAAAGTGAAACCAAAAGTGTACCAAAATGCAACAACTGTCGCCTCCAGGCACTTTATATTATAAGGTAAAAACCCCTCAATAATACAGAGAAAACCCAACAATCAAGCACTTGGCAACAGTGTGAAGGAAAAACTCCCTTTTAACAGGAAGAA
Source organism: Neolamprologus brichardi (assembly GCF_056152115.1). Lineage (NCBI taxonomy): Eukaryota > Metazoa > Chordata > Actinopteri > Cichliformes > Cichlidae > Neolamprologus > Neolamprologus brichardi. Next base: position 9,914,602 of record NC_142111.1, read on the forward strand.
ACCTCCAGCAGAGCCAAGCTCATGAAGGGGCAGCCATCTGCTGTTGGGTTTTAGGGGAGAAAGAAAGGACTAAAGATGGACTGTTGAAATCCAGAGATCAATAAATGCAGAAAGAAACTGTTATAGCTGCCTCCCCTTTTCTCCAACAATAACAGTACTCTCACTTCCATTTGATCTCAGCTGATTTGATATTCAGATGAAACGCTGACCCTTTCTGACACCAAAATGAAATGAAAGTGTAAAGAAAAACTCGAGGCCATTGTCTTTTACAACAAGACATTTCTCCAGACTCTTAGAGCTAACGGCGAGGCACTTTTTGAAGTAACAGAGGCAGGAGGGATGCAAAGGAGAAGCAACAGTGTACGTTGCTGTCAGTCTAGCTTATTATCAGGGCCTCTACAGTCAGTCTTCGAGGCAGAGCACCAGCAGAGAGGTGACAATCCCAGGACATGCAACCTTTTCCCAACAGTCACCCTTGGACTGCTCTCTCCACTGGAGAAGTCGTTTACGTCTTATTGATCAACTTGTTTTTTACATCATCTTCACAGTGGGCATGGAGCAGTAGATTACAGTGCCATGCATGTTTTGACAAAGTGTATAAGGCCCTAGCGCTTATGACCCACTTTCACCCAGTGACTGGACGTGAACTCGCCTCATTCAGCTGCAGTCAGCATGTGTACTGCAGGCAGAGAGAGCAATTAAATGTTCCAAAGTGAGAAATTTTGCAGTTGTTAAGAGCTGAGAGTAACACCCGTTTTCCAAACACAAAATGCCTTTTAATTTCTTTGCATCATGGTGTCTTGAGGTTTTCTTTTTCTGGTGGATTTCCCTGTTCATGGGTGGTGCAAACTGCTCTTCATTCTGAAGCGCTTACCTTAAGTGTCACAGTTTGTGTGGATGAAGTGGTGTGTGACTGTAACGTTGGGGTGTTTTCACTTAAAAGAAATCTGAGTGATCCTCAGATATTTTCATTGAATGTATATAAAGAAAAATCTGTAAAATCTTTCATTAATTTGCGGATTTCCAGTTTGAAATCTTTTTTAATTCTTCATGGCGTGCAAGAATTAAAGCCAAATTCTTCAGCGATTTTGGTCCATATTGAGATGATAGCATCCCCAGTGTTGGGAAGGTTACTTTTTAAATGTATTCCACTACAGATTACAGAATACATCGTGCCCAAAATGTAGTTTTTAACGTATTCCCTTAAGTTACTTAATGTGAGTACGTATTCTGAATACTTTGGATTACTCGATATATTCTCATGCTTTTTACAACTACATGAATGTACTATTGCTGTGTGATTTACTACTATTACTGAAGGCTACTCACTACTGAGCTAACTGAGGCTAGTTCATAGACTGCAGACTGTTAGACTTGATGGATAGCATTAACAACATGCTAGCTGCAAATAATCATGTGCATCATGTGCAAATCTTAATATAAAATGAGTAACAGTAGGGTGGACATTAGGTAAGACTGCACTTTTTGCAGTGATCTCATATAAAAACGATTTCTGTATCAGTAATATGTTTTCTTACCGTCTTCTTTCAGAACTCCACATGATTATTTGCAGCTAGCAGGTTGTAATGCAGCCTTCGTTAATAGTAATGAATCACATAGCAATAGTACATCAAAGTTATTGAAGTGGCACATAACCCAGGTAGCTACCACAACCACAACAAGGTGGTTGCAGTAGGCTAACATAAATTTTTTTTTTAAAGAACTTAGTTCCAGATGTTACTTTAGGTTGGAGGTTATAGTATTCTGACGCTGAGAACAGCTTGGTTGCTGGCAAATAGAGTTTGCATTGCACGGCCAGATTTCAAAGGGTTTCCAGCAATGCATGGAATTACCAAAATTAGAGAGAGGATAGCCTAACATATGAAACAGGAAAATACCACTGTGTAATCCATTTATTTCAACAAAGTAACTGTATTCTAATTATCACCTATTTAAGCTGTAACTGTAACGGAATACAGTTACTCTTATTTTGTATTTTAAATACGTAATGCCAGTACACTTATTCCGTTACTCCCCAACACTGAGCGTCATACAGTTGCTGCAGATTTGTCAGCTGCACAACGCATGTTTAAATGATGTTCAGTGGGTACTAAGGGACAAAAGTGTGCAAAAAAACGCTATACAGCAGGGGTAGGCAACCTTTCTGATGATGAGTGCCATCTAAAATTTCCTCAGAAGTCAGTGTGCCATATGATTGTATTAGTAATGAATTTAATAACGCTCTATATTAACAGTTATATACTATATAGAACCACTTTATAGAATTATATTTGTTCGCAGATGTTGGCAGCTATCAGCGAATAGTTATCAGCTATTTTGAAACAAAAATAAATAAAAAGACACTTTTTATCCATAACAGCAAATGAACTGTACAACAGAAAATGCAAATGCTGTTTATGGTCTCCTCACAACAATGATAAGAAAAATAAACTGAGCCAATATGGCATGTTTGCTAATACACTCTAATCTCTGGTCTCCCACTCAGAGACACAGGTCTCCAAGCATCCAGCATTCAGACGGCTACCTGAGGACACTCACGTGAGAGAAAATCTGCTCAAACAGACATGTAGAACCAAATACTGTCAATAAGGCCTCTGCAATGTTCTGAAGACAGTTAAACTTGTCAGGTAGTGATGTCCAGCAGGTGAAAATGCAAGCTCCATGAACACGCACAGCTGTGGATTCCAGCTGCTTCGATGTTGCATTAACTGGCATTAACTCAGCCAGTAAATGCGAGACAAATTCAGCTGCTCATTAAAGATTTCTGGTTTGTTCAGAAAATAAAACATTGGTCCATACACCTGAAAGTCCCAAAAACACATTGTGAATTCTGTCTCGAATCTACGGATGTATCCGTGTATTTATTCCTTCCCTTATAACTCCCCTTCAACTCATTCATGTCACCTAAAAGGTAAACCTGTTTTTCCATTACCTGTTCAGCTCTCATGATTCAGTAAGGACATCTCCTGGTTTCATCTTCATGTTTCCCTCTCACCAGATATACAAACCGATATCATGACCAGCAGCTTTTACAGCTGTGGCTCCAGTAAACATCAGCTGATACTAGAAATTAATATTAAATAAATTCTAACAACAGCTGATCAAGCTTAAACGTGCTGCTGTTGTTTAACGCGACATCTGGCGGTTTCCTCTTTCTGGTGCAAAGTGGGCGATAAACAAACAAGAGAGAACAGCCGATCAGCTGATCATTGATCAGTTTCATGATTGAAGTAGAAACAGGAGAGGGAGGGGGAGAGAATGAGAGAAGAAGAAACAGCTGTGCAGCGTAACGACAGAATAACTCCAGCTTTGTGTTTTTTTCATTGTAGCTGAAGTCCGGGACAAACTGCGTTCCTTTTCAGCTCAATACGAAACGCGTAAGATTTTCTCTGAATGCGGGACGATTTGTCTTTTTACGGGACGGTTGGCAACTCTACTAACTAACCTTATGAATAAAATAAAGTTCACTATCAGTAACATCAAAGCACCCACCCAGCTGTATAAACTCCGTCATGCTACCTAGCACGCAGTACGAGTTATTGTAACTGACTGTAAAAAGTCAGCACAACGAAAATAAACTCCACCTAAACTTGGTTTATATCTGACCCAGATAGACTGCAGGTCATAACTTCTTACCTGAAGTTCAGTTCACCTGACACTCGGACCGGCGGCCGCTTCGTGTCTCTGCTCCTCCTGCCTCCTGAGCAAATGCCCAGTATGCCCGATGGCCAGTCCAGCTATGGTCGTGCCATCAGTTAACCCTTCGCGTGCCAGCCATGGCACGCGTGCCTAGGGTTGCCGACCCTTGCCTTACACCATTAGCCTGGATGTTGATTCAAGGCAGGATAATTACATGTGTTTACATTAATTCTGACCCTACTGTCCAAATGTTGTAGGAGAAATCAAGACTTGTCAAGTCAGACAACATTGTCCAGATTTAGTAAGCCTGTTTCCTGTTCTTAGCTGAGAGTGGAGGCATCGGGTATGGTTTTATGCTGCTGTAGCCAATATGCTTCAAGGTTCAATGTGTTGCATGTTCAAAGATGCTCTTCTGCTCCTCTTCTGTTACTGTTTCTTTCTTACCAACTTGGAGCATTCTGACCATTCTCCTCTGACCATTTTCTCCAAGAAAACTGCTGCTTGCTGGATATTTTCTCTTTTCTGGATCATTCTTTGTAAATCCTAGAGATGGTTGTGTGGAAAATCCCAGTACATCAGCAGTTTCAGAAAGACTTTGACTCTGGCACATCATCAACATCCATGACGGCACATTCAAAGTCAATTAAATCACCTTCCAACTTTTAACTTGACCAGGTTGTGTTGACCATGTCTGCATGCCTAAATATACCGAGATGCAGCCATGTGATTAATTAGAGATTTGCCTTGTTGATGTGTAGTTAATAAAGTGGCTGGCAGGAGTATTTTTCTACTTTAGACGAGTTTTGCATTATGGTGCAGTACATTAATGTAACATACGATTACTGAGAAAGTCTGAATGTCAGTTATAAACAGCGTGTTGTGGCCGGCACCGGTCTGAGGATTTGAACAGAGACCTTTTAACACAGTAAAGCTATTTGCTGTTATGATATTCAGACACACAATTTTTTGTCTGTCTGGGTCTTCTGTATTCCCCACAGCCTTTGCTTCAGGGAACATCTAATCAGCTGCGGTGTAATTGGAGCTGTGCTAAGACGATCTGCAGGAGAGGAACGTCGGCACTAATCACACACACATGCACACAGGAACACACACAATGTGAACTGTGGCACTCTGGCAAGAGCAATTATTACTTCATCACTGGCACATTTGGCTACAATAGAGAGCGCCCTGTCCACAGGGAGATGGGAAGTCTAATAAGATGCTGTACATTTTCTCACTTTTTCACCTTGTAACCTTTAAGAGAGTGTATAATTATCCAGACTTTTGTGGTCTTTTCATTTCTGCGTTATAAAGTTTTTATCAGTTCCCACAGTGAAAGCATGTGTTCTGTCCCGTCACATCTTCATATGCGTATTGTAAATGATTTCTGTCTTGACTGATTTGAAAAGTGCAAATGTGTGCAGTGTCATTACAGACTCAATCGTTTTAAACTGTGTTTTTTCTCCTTTTTTTCATCACTCTGGCTTCATATTTGTGACTTTATGCTTGTGGTGCTGTATCCTCCTAAGACCCGAACTCTTCCACAGCATGCATTTTTAATTTCTCTTTGATATTTGGGCATACTGGGGCCCGATGAATATAAAAACAAAGAATTACCAGATTTTTTTTTTTATCTTATTTTTGTTTTTATGAAAAATGAGAGCCACATATGAGGATATTCGTTTAAAATTTTGATAGAACAGCAGCAGTATAATGTCCTCGTAAGTGGATATCAGGCCCTTGTAGAGCAGAATTTGGTATTTTGGTCTAAATAACCCAAAATGTGATGTCCACATATGTGGACGCCAGGTCCTAGGAGGGTATATGACTTTTTCTAAATGTATTCACACAGAGAAGGTAAATATGAAAGCTGCTATAACATTAAAATGCATACGTTAGCTTACTGTTGTCAGGTGATAGATGCATTGTTGGTGAACTCTGATCTGCAAATTGTTTAAGACTTTTTAGCCATCTGTTTTAATAAAATGTGGCCTCACTGGCGACTTCAGTGACACATTATCAGTCAGTCTGGACCTGACCTAAAGAAAACTTCAGTATATGTAATATTAATCGAGCTAGCAGTCAGTTTAGGTTAGTGATGCAGTGCTTTTCTCCTTATGAAACCAACACTGGCTGGATAAGAGCATATTGACAAAACAGGAGGACCTGTCCCTGAGATTAGAGCGCCACTACATGTAATTTACTTTATTCATATTTAAAGCTGATCGGCATGTTATTAATGTTTGGAGTAGTAAACACTAAATGCTATTTGTAATACTGTCTGGTTTGTCTGTGTTTCTTCATCTGCATCTCAGTGATGGAAACTGAAAATCTGTGAAAATGGACTGAACAGCTTGTCACCGTCAGCTGGCGCTGGATGAATGAAGTCTTTGAGGAGTTTTTTGGATTCATTTAGCAGCAATCGAGTATCACCGAGCTGTGCGTCTGCTGGGTTGTCGAATAATTCCGCTTTACTGACTCAGACAGATGTAATTTCTTCCTGCTTTTCTCTCTCGCTCTCTATTCTTTTCTTTTTTTTGAAATCCAAAATGGGGTGTCACTTTGTGTTTGTGCCTGTATCCTCCCTGAGGAATGACGAAGTGCTTCTATAAACCTCAGCACTGCTGAGTGTGCGGCTGTCCAGCAAAGTAACCACCGCGCTGTCAAATAAGTGCGAGTCCCCAAGTACGACAGGACTTTGAGTATGTTTCAGGGTCAGTGGCGTTCTTCTTCTTTAGCCATAACTGAAGCTGGGTCAAGAGCTCTAAGGATCTCACTTATTCTGTCAAAAGGTTTTAATTACAACCTGGAGTAAATACTTATTTAAAGGTTCTAATAAATAAAAGTGTACAGCCAGATCAGCGAGTTATAGCTTCAAGTGTTATGCAAGAAACACTAAAGCATACACGCCAATGTTTAACAGCACAGGTAAGCCTTAGAAGGTTTTCCTTGTTCTTGTTTCTTTTTCTTAAAAATCACAAATAGTTGCCATCTGCTTCTTGGACACCTGCTACGTTTTTATGAATGTTGGTTACTCCAGCCAGTGCCCAGGGGCGGTTTGTAAAAGAGAAATCATCAAAATGCATGTGAAGCTGGGTAGCGCTGAGTTCATACTAATGATGTAATGATGTGTTCTGTCTGCAAGTTATTAGGAAGTGACACTTGAATGCAAATCTAAAATCTGATTTGAAATGATTGAACTTGTTCTTTGCTTTAGTCCAGGGGTGTCGAACTCCAGGCCTCGAGGGCCGGTGTCCTGCAGGTTTTAGATATCACCGTGGGTCAACACACCTGAATCACATGATTAGTTCATTACCAGGCTTCTGGAGAACTTCAAGACATGTTGAGGAGGTCATTTAGCCATTTAAATCAGCTGTGTTGGATCAAGGACACATCAAAAACCTGCAGGATACCGGCCCTCGAGGCCTGGAGTTCGACACCTGTGCTTTAGTCCATATTTTTAAATGCCGTTTTCATGTTGTAGTAATTTATCAGATCACAACTTTTTCCGGTCAATGAATCAAAGCTTCATTGATGCTGTGTATAGATCTGTGATTAAGCTCACAGCTGCCAAGCAGGATTAGTCTTCCTGTGCTCCAGCTCCTGTCCATTTCTTTCTAATCAAGCTATCTGATCTTATTACTTCACTAATTAACTCCAGCCAATGGTATTTTTAGTATCTAGGTCAGCCTTGTGTCCATATGACCTGTTTGGACTGGCTGGACACACATTAGTAATAATGTGTGATTAGTTTGATATGAATAAATGGCAGCTTTTTTGGATTAATAATGATGATTAATGATTCAGGCTGTTTTAAATTCACAAAACCTGTTTGAAAGAAACAACATTTTGATGGTGCTTTGGCCAAAAACACTACAATCGTGGATGAGAATGAATCCAAATATCCCCACAAATCACTTTCATTGTTTGATTTTTATGAGGTTGTATCATTTTGTGCTAAACAATATTTTTATTGCCACTTAAATACTGCAGTGACCTTCCAGAGGACGCGTCTTTTCAAACAGCTGAGAGGCAGCCTTAAGAGTGATGTGAAATGACAGCAGGGATCACCACTGACCTGCCCACACAGGCAAACATCCAGCGCAACAACTTTCCTCTGAGAAATAGTACCAGTCTCGTAATGTCACAGTTAAAAAAATAAAAATTAATTAATTAAAAACGTTCTTTTACCTTTTTATCTACTAAGATTCTAGCTCAGCTGTGTGCTCACAAAACAAATCAAACTTTAAGACAACAAGTAAGTGATAGGAAGCCTTAATAATGTGGTACAATAAATCCCTGTGGTTGGAATAAATGTGGTCTGAAGACTGCATCACATGGCACCAAATATTTATTAGTGGACCTTCCTGCCATTTGTTTAAAGGTACAATGTGAAAAATCTCACCACTAGATGTCAGCAGATTGCAGATTTCTGAGCTCTTTTCAGACTCCATGTGTCAAAATGACAGTTTAACCTAATTTGTTCCTTCAAGTGACAAGGATAGCTTTAAAAAATATTTTTGTCATAATAAAATAAACCTTTCAAAGGCTACTAGTAGAACTAGCTGTAGCATTATATCCGTGACTGTGCTTCATTCAGCCAAGAGAGATCAAAAACATTACATTTGGTTTGGTTGAATTACCTGTCGAGCAGAAAGCAGCTAACTTCAGTGTCACGTTTAAAATTCTTCTCTCTCTGCAAAAATAAAATGTGCCTCCATTTTAATTCTGAGTTCATGAGAATATATCAATTTGCTGAAAGTGTAATTACACACTAACAATGCATGTTTATGAGCGTAACATTGTTGTACTATTAAATAACCCCAAAATATAAGTGTCTGCACCTTTAAACTTATTAATCATATACTTATTAATTGTATTCAAATATTTGGGCAACCTTGTTTTTGATTAAAGGCAAGCTATTATTGCAGATTTCTAGCTCAATAATTTTATTCTTTGACGCTCATAGAGTAGCTTCAAACATTTCACAGTTCAAAATAATTCTTGTTTATCTTATAGTGTAGTGTAGTGTTTTTAGCTCCTCTTGAATGACAAAAGTCATCTTTCGTCTGATTGGCTGCCCCGTGTAAACAGAAGTTTTGTGCAGCAGGTGGGCGGGGTTTGTGTGCTCTGAGCTATGGGGGCAGGTCTGCGATGACCATAGTAGCCGTACAGAACCAAAGTTAGAAAAAAACTCCTCCTCTTTAAACTGTTATTAGTTTGTGGGGATTATATATACTGACCGTATTGTTTGAAACTTTGCCTTAACTTTGTTTTTTATGAAAATCCACCAGTAGAATATATGAGATTTGATAAAAAAAAAAAAAATTGTGAGAAGTGCTCCAGAAAACCTTACATGATTTAAAATTTTTCTAACCTCACACTGAAGATAATTTTCTCATGCATCTCTGGTCCATTTTCAGCGCAGCTGCTATTTTTAGATCTCTCACTGGAAGTCCCATTATAACTCCCTGTACTTTTAGCTCTGCATAGGGCACTGGATCTCCTCTAGTATGCCAGTGGCGATTCTTCAAAATGCACCTTTCTAGGTGAAATGGCAGAGAAGTAGATCTGTAGAGTAGTGAGTGAAGGTTGTGTTTTCAGTGCATTGCTTCCTCCCAGCATAAGATGGCAGCGGTATACACCACATTTCTAGTCATTTCCTCTCAGCCTTCCCCTCAGACCTTCCCAGGACGTTTCAGTAACATTCCATGCTGACAGTTTCAGGATCTTTTCACCGTGTACAGTCTGATGAATGCTGAAAAAAATTAGGAGCATTCTCCTGCTCCCCACCTGACACCCTGCTTCTGGGCTGTAGACTCGTCAACATCGTGGTCGTCACCAAAGAGCCGTCTCTTCTCAAAAGCAATTATCCTGCACATGAAATTCAGACCTCTTTCATAAACAATATTATGTTTGTGCTCTGTACAGGTTTGAAATCTCAGAGGTGCAATGTAATTGGTTAGAATGGGACACCCTGGAAGCGATGCAAATTACTGCAGCAATACTGGAAGGCTTTTGATTTTTATGGTCTGGTTTTCAGAAGATTTCCATGACTTATCATAAAAATCGAATTACTTAAAAGTAAGAGTGCATTACATGTGAGTTGAAGAATTGTATACACCCACTGGACACTTGGATACATCTTTCCATTACTAGATTCGAACCCCTTTTTTCTCTTCAGAGTGGCCAAATTCTGACCTTACCATCTGAATGTTTCAGCAGAAATTGAGACTCATCAGACCGGACGGCTTTTCTCCTCAGTATTGTAGCCTCAGTTTCCTGTTTTTAGTTAACAGGAGTGGTCCCCGGTGTGGTCTTCTGCTGCTCGAGCTCATGTGCTTCAACGTTTTCTGTATCATACAATAAGAGATGCTCTTCTGCATACTTTATTTGTAGCAAGTTATTATTTAAGTTACTGCCTTCCACCACGACACAGTCTTGCCATTCTCTGACTTTTTTCACCCAGAGAACTTTTCTCATTTTATTTTCTGTGGGAAAATCTCTGCAGATCAGTTGTTTCTGAAATACTCAGACCAGCCCGTCTGCCACCAACAACCATGGCACATTCAGAGTCACTTAAGTTACTTTTCTTACTTATTCTGTTGCTGCTATTTGTGTTAATGAGAAGTTCACTTTATGTATTTAACAAAATGACCAGTTAGTTTCAGTTTAGTCTATTTGATCTCCTCTCTATACTAAGTTTTGCACTGCACCTTGTAAAACGCTGACCTATTTCTCATCAAATTGTAGGTACTATGGAGGCTATGAAACATTGTTTTTTTCCTGTTATTTGTGATACTGTAGTTCTACAGCACTATATTGATAATATGCTATATATATAATATATTAAACTTGGAAGCATCAAAATACATTATTGCATCTCCACAATGTTAACCTACAAACAACAGCATAGTTGCAGCGAGCATGAATGTGATTCTGTTTCAAATGCATAGCTGTGAATTGTTAGTCTTCCTACTCATGGTGAGTGTTTTCTCAACCACGCTCTCTTTGTCTGCTTTACAATCGCACTCAGAATGAATCATCTGCCACTCTGAGTGCATTGTTTCTGACCAGGTTACCAGCTGCCCCGGCACTGGTGCTGTACCAACACAAACACCAAGCTGAACCTCATATCTGCCGCTGTCATTCTGTGAGTTTGCACCCATTGCCCTTATCTTTGTTTAAAATGGATTCATCCACAGGTTATGAACAGCAAATGAGAATCCCATTTCATTCTGAATGCACGACCATAACAACACACTGACAAAATAAAAATCGTTTTTTGTATATAACATGTAAAAGGACCAATGAGATGAATAAAGGCTGGGAGAGAGCATAGTTCTGTCAAAATGACTATGCTTCCTCCACACTTGGATCCAGTTAAAAGTATTGTTAATGAGGCTATTAGTAATCTTTAAGAATGTAAATCCAATTAATACTTGATACTGGAAAATTTCTACATTTCATTCCATTCCCCTAAACTAAATCTGTGTTTTGGGCTACAAATTAGTCATTTGTAACCACCACCACCCCTCCCCCTCCCCAAACATTTCGGTCTGTTCACATTCTTATGTGATAACTGACTTTCCACCATTTATTAGATATATTCTAAAATTTCAAAAACAGATGAGTGCCTAGTCCCTCGTAACAAGGCATATTTCAAAGATGTGCAGAGGATCACATGTTGAGACCCATGATTATTGAATTTCACTTGGTGGTGCTCACTAATGCCTTGAAAGAGGGAGTATGACTGGTTAGGTGGAGCAGTAGCACTGAACATGGCTGCAGTTAGGAATGCATGCATGCAAGCACTACTGTAAATTTTGATGCACCACTTTTTATGTCTGTAACAACTTTTGCATCCCCACTGATGTCTTCCTCCTTTCATTCTCTATCTTGATCGCAAACGTGTGGACTCTTGTTTTTCAGAAGGAGATTCCAGCTCCGGTTACCACACTGACCACGCATCACCATCACCTGAAACCCATGCCCTACAGCCACAAACCTACAAGCTTCTTTTGTCACTTTCACTGAGCTGTGCGGTAAGCTCCCCTATATATATTTCGTCTGGCAGAAGGTGTGAAGCACCACCTAAAGCCTCACTTATCAGTAAAGAGTGCAAACAGGTGATGGCAATTATTTCACAGTCAGACAGTTTTAAAATAGGAGCCAGAATAAAAAAATGAATTCCGCGAATCATGAAAGACTGCATTAAAATACAGCATGTTATAAAAAGAAATGTGCATTAAACGTGTCCTAATCAAGCAGCCTATCGTGTTGCGCTTAGCACTTCCCATTCATTTGTTTTTCCACCAGCTACATTGAGGAGGTTGAGTTTCCTGTCATGGCTCCCAGTGGTCATGGTTGCCTTGCATCCCTGCAGCGAGCTGTCTGGCTGGCAAACCTTTTTTCCATTTTTGCCTGATGAAGCTGGTGCTGGCTGAGCCTTTCAATGAAACCGTCTCCTCACTTTCGCCGCACAGTGCTGAGATACTCTGGCACGCTGCCCCTCAAGCCTCTCCTCCTCCTCCTTCTCTTGCCCCCATTGCTTTGTGTCTGACCACCACATCCAAAACACACACACCCACGCAACACCACCCCCTCCCGAGGAGCTACAACAGTGCTCCATCCAGCAAAGATGTAAACTAAGCTAGCACAACACCAACACACCCTCCTCCATTATTCATCCACCGCCTTTAATGAGTTTTCCATCCACCTTCATGCATTTCCCACAATTAAAATTATTGTGTTCAATCACTTTAATTGAACTTTATCAACGTGTTATGCTGCAGTAAGTGGTCTTTTGTGTAAAGCAGCATGAATGGAGCGTAACAGAATGGCATAATGGGCCAAAGAATGCAAAATACGTTTCTGGGCAGATAGGGTGCCCTAAAAAAAACAGCATCAGCAGCAACGTGCAGAAGTGAAGCAGATTTGTCTTTCATATTCTTATTTATCTCTCAGAACTAATTATGTTCAGTCAGGAGTTTGATCACTTAACAAAAACGTGCCCTTCCGAGTGTCCCCGTGACATTCCCAGTGGTCTGCTCAAATCTTGTGAAAATTAATTTGAGAGTTAATCCTTCTCTGTGACCCTCTTTGCTTTTGCATCTAGGTTTTCGTTATGGTTCCAGGCCAACAGATCGTGTGTCAATCACACAGATAATATGTTTGTTTACATACCCATGATCATGAAAAGGGTGCCAGCTAAATATTTGATGGCTTCTTCAAGTTACTCAGAGTCAGTCAGCCTGTGACCCAACACTAAAGTTGGATCCTGGCACATACAGTCATTGTTAAACACCTCTACAGGGCACTGGTTGACATTTGTGGGCACATGACTGGTTAGCAAATAATATAAAGCACTCTCAGGTTTGTGCTCTGCTCTCTGTTATTGTAGTCATGGACACAATCATGGCCCTCAGCAAGCAGTGGTCCTCAGTGCACTAAGCTCATCCTTGATGAGATGTTCTACCACAATATATGAGGTGTTTATATTCCCCAATTTCTTCAATATCCAATCATCACCCACTCACCCCTATTTCCACCTTTACTTGCAGTCGCGTTCCCCGCACACAACCTTCTCAAGGCGTGCTCATAGATGGTCTAAACGAGCATCATCTAAACGAGCATCGTCTGCACTCGCCGCGCTGCAGGCATTCAGCAATACTCACTACACTACTCGAGTCAACCCACACACACCTCATCCTCTGATCGCAAAGTAGCTACCCAATGAGCAGAGACAATATGAAATGTATCGTCCAAACAAAAGCCAAGAGAAACACAAAGAGCGAGTGGGACGGGAGTGAGCAAGAGAGCTGGAAATGAGACAAAAGTCTGTGACAACATGAAAAGCCAATTAAGCGCTGCGTCACGACAGAACATCTCATCTCGTTATTGTACATATTGTGTCGCTCTGTAAGACGTTAAATGAAAATACCAAGTTGGTACCAGACTGACACCTGTCACTGATAAATGGTCTTCATTGAAGGTTTACCTCAGAGAGTCTTGCCCACATTGACATGAAAGCATCACACAGTCTCTGTAGGTTTATCAAGCTGCACATTTGTGATGCGCAGAATGGCTTAAATCAAATCAAATCCACAACGACATCCGCAAATCTACTTTTTGATTCAGAGACCACCACGACAAAAGCGACAAAAGCAGTTGCAGCTGAGCAGCAAATGCTGAAGCGTTATATAAAAGAAGTCAGTTAAATAGCTCTCAGTAAGTCAGCATGCTTTGCTCAGTAGTGTGTCTCCTTATAAACCTCAGAAGAGATGACCTGCCATTAAAGTGGCGCAGCTGAATTCACCTTAACTCGTGTGTTTTGACTACATTTGTAAAGTGAAAACAAGCTTGATATTTATTTAATGACGGTTCAAGTGTTGTCGGGACGGCAGATAATGTGATCCGCATCAAAGCATCAAGGCAGGTTAACAAAGTAAGACGAGGAGATAGATTTCCCCATTTACAAGCATCTAATTACCTTTATCGTAGGCCCTTAAATACAACATTAGATCTCCACCTCCTGCATTATTCTTTACCCTATCATTTCCCCTTTTCCTGCTCCCACTGTTTCTCGCACCATATTTCCCCCAGGGTCTCTCTGAAACCCCTAAATAATGCACGCGGACTGAAGGGCTGAAAGGGGTTCTGTGATGGATCACTTGCCTCTTTCTGGAGCTCATGTATTCTTCTGGTACTGAAGCAATGACACCGTTCTCAGGTGAATCTCTAAATATCTATATTTACACCAGACAACCTTTAATAAGAACCACTTTTTTTTTCTTTGTTCCACTTTTTAGTGTGGTATCACTGCTAAAATGGGTCGTACGACAGGTTTGGGATTTTTAGGTTTGAAGGTTTTCTTATGTTGGGTTACAATGTTTATTTCTGAGTTAACATTTTTGCTGAAAATCAGTCTGTAGATACTCTATGGCATTATCCCTTAATTTACTTGCTTATGGTTTACATTCAGTTCTATTCCTTCCCTGTTTTAGTGCCTGATAGTAAGCTGGTGTTGTTTTAGACCCTCATGAGAATGCTTATTGATTGTCTGTAGTAACTATTGGGAAAGTGAAAAAATGCCCCTGAGAAAAAAGTTCTCAGCACCCTGAAAGTAACTGTTTGTCTACATAAAGTCTACTCATTAGATAAAATGAAACTCTAAGGATCCCCATGGGGGGAAAAAAAAGTCTAAGTCAAAGGCAAAGTCTAAAAATAGCACATCGGCACAAACCCCCCCCCACTAAATGTCCGCACGGTAGTGGAGAGCTAATTATTTGAGCTTGTTTTGCAGCAACAGCACCTTTGCTGTCATCGAGTTGACCATGAAATCCTCTGTATACCAAAATATTCCAGAATCAAATGTGAGGCCATCTGTCCGGCAGCTAAAGCTTGGCCAAATCCGGGTCATACATCTGGGTCTGTGATGCAATCACAGCAGCAGATGTACAGCTGAATGGCTGAAAACGAAAAGAATCAAGGTGTTGTAATGGAGCAGCCAAAGTCCAGACCTCCAGTTAAGACAGCTGTGTATGAATTGAAGTTCCCAAACCTCAATGAACTGAATAGAATAGAATTAGAATTCAACTTTACTGTCATTGCACATGCACAGGTACAGGGCAACGAAATGCAGTTTGCATCCATCCAGAAGTGCTTTTTAGTGATATAGATATATTACAATATATATTAGCAATAATATAGATATGTAAGTATATTACAGAAATGGGTCTATTATGGTATGTTATAATGTACACGGTATGAAGTATGTTATGAATATTCTATAACTATAAGTATGTACAGGCTGTAGTGAGTACAAGCTATGTACAGGCTATGAACAGGATATAAATATGAAATAAAAAACTATACAGAAATATGAGATATACAGTTATACAGAAATGTGAACTATGCAAGTTATAAACAGTTGTAGGATTAAAAATTATCGTATGTACAGAATGATTATTTACACAGAACTATACAGTAGTGCAGTTAAGATAAGTGAGATATGTGGATAATTACTACAGAGGCTATAAAGTGCTAGTGGTTGTGAGTGGTGGTTCAGTCCATGTTATTATTGTGTGTTTGAGGGTACGGTTGTCCATGTGTGTGTGTGTAGGTGGTTGTGGGTGTGTGTATGTCCAGTCCATGAGTTTAATGTGGGTCAAATGTCAGGAGGCAGAGTTCAGGAGTCTGACAGCTGTGGGGAAGCAATATTGTAAAGACGAGTGGGCCAAAATTACACCCCAATTATGTGAGAGACTGATAAAGCCATGCAGAAAAGGATTACAGGGACAGTACTTTGTCACTGAGGTAACACTGTTTGAAGAAAGAAGCAATAATCCCGCAAATTAAACAAATGCATCAGTCTGATTTCAGTCCGAAGTGGTAATGAATTCCTCATCAGAGAGCATCTGTTTGCAGGTTCTTGTGAAATGTTTTATTTGTGAGTCGGACTGAATTTAATCATAACCAAGCTGATTTTTGTATAAAGATCACAGAGTTTGTGTTACCTGAACAATTCTGGCACTTGTACCTTGACTGTGGTCCACTAAATCGGGTAAAGCTAGGTCAAATTTCTTATGAATGAACTCGCTGAGCTGCACAAGAATTAAGGATTAAGTGTGGCTGACCCCTGGTGGATAAAGAGATCAGTTTCGGTGCTTTCCTAGTTTGGAGTTTAATTTCACTTTGCACAGTGTCTCTTCTATTAAATTTGTTAAGGGGGGAGAGTCATGTCGATGCGCCCTTTCTCATGGTTTCAAAAAATATTGTATGTAATGAGCTTGAAATATTTACAATTTCTTCATTTGAATACGGTTCGCTTTAATTCACTTCTGTTGTTTCCTAAATCAACCATCAGTCATCCACACAATCATGATCACATTTTAACGCCCACACTTATTGGCAGGTTTGACTTTTTGTAGAGAGCCTTGTTTAGTTAATTGTGATGTTGTTACAGGCTCATCTTACCACTGTCTCCTTGTCTGACCCCCATCATTTAAGAGATTACTTTACAGGCGATCTCCCTTGAGGTTTCCTTTACAAACCTTATTTTCCGCGTGCGTCACAAACTGGGTCCATGTGATTGAAACCCACTGTTTTTCTTTCCCCGAGGGTTTGGGGACGGGGCTATGTACCTCCATGTTTGAACCAAAGCTATTTAAACCTACAAGGGCTCTGTTCACTTCTAAAAACGCCAACGCCACAGCCTGAGGTTGTACCCTCATGTGTCAGCCGCTCAACTGACGTCACCCAAAAGCACTTGCACACTTCCCTTAATTTGGCGTTCACTGAGCTCCATCCTGTGGCTGCATGCGGGCTAATGTGACACTAGAGGATAAGCAGAATGACCTCTAACTGTCTTAAAAGAGAACAGGCATTTTATAGACAAGGTGACCCAGTCCACAGGGTGACTGAAAAGGACCTGATAAAGTATGTTACAGCTCAACGTCACACAGCACGGTATCACCAGAGAAAAATACTGAACTGTAAGTGCATGCCCCACTGAGATTACCAGAGGGCATGTTTGCTGATCTGCATTTTTTGATTTTTTTTTCTTACACTTCCTTCAGGAAAGTGGGGCAAAACATAAAAATGTACTCTGGTCCCCACAGAATAGATCAGCTACAGAGGGCTTTTCAAGTACTTTTGGGCTCCAGCCAGCACACTGAAGTGTACCAAGTTACTGTAGTGGCTCATCAGTCATAGAACTTAATGACCTTATATTTACAGTGGTGTGAAAAAGTGTTTGCCTCCTTCCTGATTTCCTATTTTTATATGCTTGGTACACTTAAATGTTTGACATCATCAAAGAAATTTAAATATTAGACAAAAATAACACAAGTAAACACAAAATGCAGTTTCTAAATAAACGTGTTCATTGTTAAGGAGGAGAAAAAATCAAAACTTTCATGGCCCTGTGTGAAAATGTGATTGACTCCACCTTGTAAAAACATTGGTTAACTGTGAGTAACTACATATTTTGCAAAGTTGAGTTCAGTTTCACTGCCACACCAAGGCCTGATTACTGCCAGACCTGCTGAATTAAGAAATCACCTAAATAAAACCTTTCTGACAAACTGAAGAGATCTCAAAAAAAGCAACACAAAAGCAGAACTTTTTGGAAGGTTTGAGTCCCGTTACATGTGGCATAAAACTAACACAGCATTTCAGAAAAGGAATGTCATACCAATAGTAAAGTGTGGTGGTAGTGTGATGGTCTGGGGCTGTTTTGCTGCCTCTGAACCTGGAATTCTTCTGTCTGTCAAAACATCTTGAAGGTGAATGTCTGGTCATCTGTTTGTGACCTCAGGCTGAAGGACATCTGGGTTCTGCAGCAGGACGATGATACAAAACACACCATCAAGCCCACCTCTGAATAGGTGAAGAAAAACAAAATGAAGCCTTTGGAGTGGCCTAGTCAAAGTCCTGACCTGAATCTGATTGAGATACTGTGGCATGACCTTAAAAAGGCGGTTCATGCTCGAAAACCAACTGACTCATTGTCAGTTATTGCAAATGCCTGATTGCAGTTGTTGCTGCTAAGGGGGGCCCAACCGGTTATTAGGTTAAGGGGGCAATCCCTTTTTCACACAGGGCCATGTAGGTATGGATATTTTTTCCCTTTTAATAATAAACAACTTCATTTACAAACTGCATTTTGTGTTTACTTGTGTTATCTATGATGATCTAAAATCATTTACATGTGACAAGCATTCAAAAAATAGGAAATCAGGAAGGAGGCAAACACGTTTTCACACCACCATAACACAGAAATATTTTCCCTTTTAAAGATGAACAAGTTTCCTCTTGTTAATAAAAACACTGATTGTTCGCTGTAAAGTTAATTGGCTTTCTTGGATTATTAATTCAAATCACAATTTCATCCTTTATTGTGCATTTAGTGTATTTTATAAATTGCACATGCATAATACCTGCTGTCTGTGAATGAGAGGTGTTCAGTGATCAGAGCAAGTAAACTTTTAAGGCGAGCAGAATATTTGTGATCATTTTACAGGGAGAGCGAATGCTCTTTAGCCTGTGCTGAAAAATGACTCAGTATTCAGTCAACAATAACACGAGTCATATTGGGCATGGATCACTGACCCCACCTGCAGGTCATTGCCACTATAATCAATATGCGAGTTATCCTCAAATGGAACTGAAAGCGATGCACGCCCCGAGCTGTTCTTTCTCTGTATTCTCTGTGTCTTTATTATGGGGGGCTCGAGGTAAATAAAACATATCAAAGCAAACTGCTCTCATAGCATTCTAGGTTTTTTTTACAAGATTTGAGATACAGCTGCACAGACTGGGTCAGAGGAAACCATACTGAACCACAACAAAGCTCTAAAAATAGAGAACGATGTATAAATTGATCCTGTACTGCCATAAGGAAACAGAGATAGGGGATACAATGCTTGTGAAAGTACAATCTGTGTGCTTTAATTCCCTTTTCTTTAATTTTTCATTAACTAAATTAAAAGCTAAAAATATATGGTCCTAACAAAATTGATTATTAGAGAATATTTAGTGAATTTCATGATTTCTGACAGTGAGTTTAAAATAGTCTGGAAATCCTCCACATTGAGACAATTTTATTAATCAAATAAACTCAACAATAAATAAAATATACAAACTTGTATGACATTAGAAAGTGGTACAGTGGGAACTTTCCTGGGCTGAAAGGAATCTGACACTCTTCACCTACAGTTACAACTCCTGATTGTGTTTTGAAAAAGAAAATACAATGAAAAGTGGCTTTATCCTGAATGACGTGCGTTCCTGCATCATTGAGTGCTTGCAGCATCTCGACTGCAACGGCACTCTAGTTTTCTCTCCTTGGTAACTTAAACTCTTGACAAAGATCGGGGATGTCGAGCATCAGGTCTCATCATGTGACTGTAAGTAAATTGGTTTGGCCTGTTTCCTCAGGCGCTGCTGTGCTCGTAGCTTCCTGCCCTTCTGAGTTGCCAGTCCCATGGGTGGTAGATACGTCTGCAACACACACAGAGTATGCAAATAAAATTCCCCCAAAACAACATGACCCATTATGGTCTAATAAAGTGTAATTACTTACAGCTCTTGGATATGGGTTTCTGTAATGAAGACCTTTAAAAAAAATTAAAAAATAACAACGTGTTAGTGACAACGTTACATCAAACTATAAACAAATTATAAAATAAAAGCCAAGAAAAATCATTGTTTAGGTAAGTATGTAAGAGCACAACATAGTACTTTTCTCATCCTGTTACCGCAGGCTTGTATTGTTATTTTTTCTCTGCAGTTTCAACCACGATTTTTTTTATCCAAATCATTCAAGTCATCAGGTCAGCTTTGCTGCTTACTCACGCTTGACATGCTGAAAACCTTTCAACTGACAAAGACTCAGTGTGTGATGTGTAAGAGTTGCGTAAACACGGCACTGGATTATTGTTAACCTTTTCAGAATGTCTGTGCACGTCAGATGTTTCAGTACATTCAGTCAACAACACCATTCTGCATGCTTTCAGGATGAAGACATCCCAAAATCACTGATACAACTGAATTAGAAAGGTTACATACTATCAGTATATTTCCCTGAGAAACATGAAAATCAAAAAATGGTGTTGCTACTATTGTGGCCTTTTGACATGCTCACTACATAAAAAACAACAACTTGCTGCTTTTCTCCATTCTTACCGATTTCTATCCTTGCTTCACATTCCTCTATACACTTTCTTATTGATTCTTGTTCTGTGAGCTGAAAAACAAAACAACACACAAAGTCTTAAAGATGCTATAAAGCCATTTTCACTTTTAAAAAAATGCATATTAGAGAGCAGAGTGTTGTTCACACCTTTTGGTTCTGTCTGAACAGAGTGCGGGCCTCCTGCAGTATGTACTTCCTCTCTGTCTCCGTGTCACTCGCAACACCACTCTGTGCTTGCCAGGTTCGGGCAATGCGAAAAACGCGCATGTACAGCGACAGCACAGTGGTACGGGTGGAGGCAGTCATCGGGGCTCCGAATCTGAGGGAAAAAAAACAAAAGATACCTGCAAAATAACGTTTTTACTGCATTATCTGTTTGTGTTCCGTCCCCCACATCGTGCCCCTGAATTAGATAAGCTGAAGATGGATGGATGCTCTTTACTTACAGCCTTTATTACTCGATTATACCACTGGTGGTTAGTTAGCTAGATGTGACATTACTTATTGCTCTTTTCTTTAACTACTGGGACTTTAATTAAGAGCTTTACTGCACAATTAAGACATGAAGTGCATTATAATGAGAAACATAACAATAATGTGCATGATAAGCAAGCAATTAGTAAATGAATATATGAACATCTTTCCAGTACTGTGGAAAAGTCTTGATTTTAAGCCAATAGAAACGTCAAAGATAACACAGCATCTTTGCATTAACAAGGTGATTCCCGAAAAGCGATTAGCTGAAAACTTGGCATAGCTCTCCATGGTGTCCAAAGGGTCCTTAAAAAATTGAGGAAACTAAATTGGTGTAGGATGAAAATATCCCTTACAAACTATCTAGAGCAGGTGAACAGTACCTGAATGTCACGTCCTTAAGAATAGGGGGGAAAAAATCCAGGAAAGACCAGACAGAGGACCTGAGAGATGCATCTGGCCCATTAGTCGATCCATCAACTGTTCACTGAAGCCACATTAAAAATGGTCTCAAGAAGCCTGGGGTATGCCAAATTACACAACAACTGGACTGAAAAATCAGTGGCAGCAGAGCTTAATGGAGAGGAATCCAAATTTGCAAATTCATTTACAAATCATTGTTACTCTATGTACAAAGGAGGTCAGTAGAGAACAATGACAGTGAGTGTCTACAGCTCTCTGTGAAATGCCATGGATTGGCCTCCAGAGCATGGACCTCAACATGACTGAAACAGTGTGCGTGAACAGAAAATAAAAAACAAAACAAAAAAGAGATTTGAATGTCTTTCAAGACGCCTGGAGAACTATTCCTGGAGACTACTTAATAAAATGGCAAGAAAGCTGACTAAGAGACTTCAGGATGTTGTTGTGTTGAAGAATAAAGGTGGTCATATCAAATATTGACCTTCAAGGCCTGCAAAACTCGGTTTAGCCTTATATACTATATTTCTATTATATAAATGATTTTCAATTTTCCTTGCAAAATATAAAGAAAAGACTTGCACAGTACTGTAGTTTTAGATTTTTAAATTATAGTTAAATATAATAGCCCTATTCAACGCTAGATGCCACTAAAATCAACACTGAGTTATTAAACAAACTGTTACATGACTGACGGAGAGGTATTAACTGTATGTTCTAGTATGCGCGCAGACTGAATGACGTTGTATATTAAATAAAACCATTCTCGTTATTTGTACTCACTGATGTTTTATCATCAATTGCAACCTTGAAGCTAGCTCTTATTGTGACTGACCTAAACGTACAAAGACATGGACATTAAATTAAAGGCAACGTTACTGCCTGTCACATTAACAACTTAAATTCGAATTGTTGCGAAATACCTTAATCAACACCACAAACGAAGAATTGACATACCGCCTGTGTCTGAAGAAGAGGCTAATTTACCAGCCGCTTGCTAGGACAGTCGCCTAATGATGACGCTTACCCATGGCTAATCGGGAAGAAGCTAAATAATAAACACAGACATAAAAGAGTTCACATACTTTTAGTCAAAGTTGTATTTGTTTCACTTGTTAGTGGATAAAAAGTAGAAATAAGGCAGAAATTAATATAAACACCTCCACAGTTCAATGTGTATGAGCGATTGTAATTAATTTACAGTGGGGTTTTTGAGTCATTTTTCATTTTGGATATTACTGTGATCTACAAAACATCGACTTTTTCCTTGTCATATGAATACTTCCATCAATTGGTTAAAATAAAAGGATGTACGTTAGCGTCGCAGACGCGAGGATCAGCTGTTGGGTGCTTGTAGGCAGGGAGGAAGTGATGCAGGAAAATGTCCATAATGTAGCTCCACTCAATGACTAAAAGGGGGAAGCACAAAGAAATTGGGTGCTTTAGTCCGAGCTGGCGTTTTAACTCACACCTAACAGCGAACACAACTGAAGATGGACTCTAAAGCTAGTTGCTAGCTTGTTGCTTATTTATTTTCTAAGCGTGGAACAGAATTCAACATTGATGTGGAAGTTTTTTTTGTGATCAGCTGCTAGCTAGTTAGCTAGCAATCTGAGTTAACGCGACGAGTTTGCTTCAGTTCGTATTTTTTGGCTAACTTCTTTAACTACTTAATTTCTTCAGCCATTCACAAAGTGATGTACATCCACACTCGACCGAATGTGTTTTCCCCTAAAGGTAAGTTTTTTACGGTGATAATTTTGTTATTTCTTGATGTCTTAATCGAAAAATACCTAGCATAGCCGAGAGCTAACTTTTAGTTAATCGAGCTGATGCTAGCTAGCTATGACGACGTCGCCAGGGCCGGGCAGTTGGGATGGAGCTGTTAAATGGCCCGGTGCGGTAATCTAATGTGGCTCAATAGCAGCTTAACAACGACTGCCATCTGAATTTGTGTGTAATAGTTAAAAGTCCGAGGTGCGGGTGATTATTTAATGGCGGTTTACACTATATTTTTGAGTGTTGTACTTGTGTTGTTATACTCACCCTCCCAACTAACGTTAACTTGATTGAAATTATATTATTGTAGATGTTAGTAAAGGGCCGCTGAGGATATATTGATATAACAGTGTTGCATATGTAACACAGTGGTATTCCAGTTCACCTCGGGACGAGCTAATAATCTGGTTAAACTACTGGCTGTATAGGTCACTAGGCTGCTTAGTGTTTACTAACTCCAGTGCCAGCTTATTGCGGATTATATTTGGCCAAATAAACAAAATTTAATAAATAGAAATTCAGACGGCCATCTGAGCTTAGTTAGGTGAACTTGGCCACAGCAGACCTGAGAGAGATTTGCCCCTACATGCCCCATGTATTGATCAGGACTGGCTTTTTGCCCTGATGTTGAATACATGCATTAAATATGAAGTCAAGGGTCGTATCACTGTTAGGTCAGTGATCACTGCAAAAAGTAGAAGTTGGTTTGAGAAGTTTCCTGAATTTGTGGCTTTTATATCACAAACTGGAATATTGCGGCCCTTTTGAGATGTAGTTCCTTAAAACCAACGGTGTCAAAGCTCAGCTTTTCACAGTTCACAGTATGCAACATAGATAACTTATTTGCAGTTGAAAACAAGTAAATGAAAAATCCTGAAATAAGGCAAACTGTTTGCAAGTCCTCAAATTACATATTCATAGCATGTTGACCAAAATAGACCTGCAGGTTTGGAAATGATGAGCTATCACTTTCTGCTTATGATGACAAGATAATGTGTCTTTTCAGCATTGTGGATGGCAAGGTCACAATGATGGAGCTCAGTAGAAAGACAATGCCATCTGAAGGATTGTAAGTCAGCTATTTTATTAGTTATCAGACACATGATCACCTCATGTTTTTCCGTCTGACTGATTAATTTCATTACCATGCATTCATCAAAGAAACATTTTTTAAGTTAAATGGGTAGGTAGAGAAAGCAGTTTACAAAGCAAGCTTTAGTTAGATTAATGTAAACTCCAGTTTAGTTGCAACTTGGTCAGTATCTCATAATCTTGTATGCCTTTTGTGTTTTTTGCCACATTTTACTTGTTAGTCCTTTAGAAAACCTAGAAAGTCCTGTATGCTAACTTGCAAGATGCAAAATATCAGTATAAAAAAATCCTAACTATATAGAGCCAGTGTAATTAACATATGTTGCTGTAAAATCCTAAAAAAGACATGGATAACCATAGTAGCCCTGTACTCTTGGTCCATGTTTGGTGTTTTCAGTGTTTTTTATTTTTCCATCTGCTTTCATTATTGCTAGTAGAGAATGAAGAAGCAATATTGTGCAATAATCTACTGCTTAGTATAAAATGAGGTAAAACTTCCTCTGTTCAAAGAGAACCCCCCCCCCCCCCCCTTACACACACACACACACACACACACACACCGTTTATGTGAACACACCACAGAGGATGACCTATAAATGCAGTTATTTGTATCACAATATTTATACAATTGTATTCCTATTTTAATTCCCTATACCTAACTCTATAGTAATTTCAAGAAAAGCTCCTACAGCTGTCATATAAGAGTTATATAGGTCTTCTAGCTTAACACACAACCCACCGGTAGGCTTCTGTGGTTAAGGGTGATACTCCTCTTGTACTACTTTTGACAAGGTTTCTATGGTAACCCGAACAATGTTTAAGCATTGTATTCATGCCTATAGATTATTTTTGTTTTGCTTTGTTTTTCAGGGTTTTTAAATCTTCCCATTGAAGACTTGGATCGTGGTAGATTTAGCAGAGGTAGCTTGACATTTTCTGTGTTCCTCTGTACTAATATCCACATTTTAACTTTTTTGTTGAGAGTTGCTGGGTGTAACTTTTTATTCTTAATAAATGTTCTTCCCCCTCAGGCTTGAGGGTATGTTGAGACGTCTTGTGAGGCCAGAGCAGAGGCGTCTAGGTGGTTCAGACGGGGACTGAAGGCGAGGAGGAAAGACAGACGAGGGACCGGGAGGAAGACATGGGCCAGTGTGTCACCAAGTGTAAGAATCCGACATCCTCGCTCGGCAGCAAGAGTGGAGATAAGGAAAGCGGAGGAAAGTCCCACAAGAAAGGTGGCAGCGCTGGTGGTGTCGGGAGCCACAAAGAGGATCCTGGCACCCAGTGTAGCAAAACCACCAATGAGCTGTCAAATGGCACCAAACCTTTAGAGGTCACAGTGGAGACGCCCATCATCACTGCAGGGGACACACGCAAGGATGAGCTCCTGGATGGAGACGGGCTGTCGGTCAAGCGCATTGAGGAGCTGTTCTGCTGTTACAAAGATGAACAGGAAGATGCCATCTTGGAAGAGGGCATGGAGAGGTTTTGTAATGACCTGTGCGTTGACCCGGCTGAGTTTCGTGTCCTGGTTCTTGCCTGGAAGTTTCAAGCAGCAACCATGTGCAAGTTTACAAGGTAAGGTGGAGTTTTGGAGAACAGGGCGTGTCGTCATTATCCATGTTTGTCAATCAGGATAAACTAGCATGACCACTACACAGTTATTGCTTCTGTGTGATTATAATGATACTGATAAGTATGTATCTTTGTCTGATGTGACCACAGCACATAGCTGTTGCTCTTATTTGTTTGTCTGACAGGTGTTAGACGATGAAAATGCTCATTAAAACAAGACTGCTCAAGTCCACATTTTTAAAAAGTCAGATTCATTTGTCACAGCTCATTCCTGTTAGTTAGTCTCACCATGTTTCACATCTTTCTTCATTGTAAGTCAAGCAAATAAAGGTCAAAAGGGGGGAGGGGGGGAATTTCCTTTTAAAATCTCAAATGAAATTTCCCAAGAAATGTTCCTCCATGAAACCAGTCCCTTTCTTCTCTGTAGCACATTGTCAGAAACATGTGATTAAGTTAGGCGGGATCCCTCTGGAATGAGGACAATCGCTGTATTATTGATGGTCTATTATATACAGTTTGATTACTGTGGGATTTGTTTACAGTAACACATTCAGTCGGTGTGATTAATACTTCCAAACTTGTTATCCATTTAAAAAACATTAAAACTGTTCTCAGACAGCCAGCAGTTTCCATCACTGCAGCAGGGTACAGTACAGTGTTGGCTACTTCTAGTTGTAGCAGCAACTACGTCATCGTCGGCTGCTGTCAATATAATATAATATAATCTCATCATGTGGATATATAGAGTGGGTTGCGCTTCAGAGGGAATGATAAGGGAATGTAATAAAGTTTTTTTCTTTTCTTAAAGTAGTATCTTAGAAGTTGTCATTGATTAGATCAGACTTTGAAGCTGATGTTTCTCCAGTGTTCTTTCTTTTCATGGATTTTTCTGTTTGTTCTTGGTGAATAGATATGCCCTTCAGATAGCTCAGGACCTGCAGTATCTTCTCCTGAATTGTTTCTTCTTGGGTTGATTCAGTGATTGCCAGTGAGCCACAGAGGCAGTTTTTTCTTTCTTTCTTTCTTTTTAAAAGTTGTACCATTGTGAACTCCCAATAGCAGTAGCACAGAGTGCTGGCAACCTTCCATCTCCTTGCTATGTTTACATTCAAAACAATGTAGGGATTGGTGGAATAACCACTCACAGCCTGGGCAAACGTTTAAACCCTCCTAACACAGATTTGCAAACAGCATGCGTGAGGGAGTTGTTATACAAAAGATCACTTTGCTTCTTGAGTAGGTAGCTTTTTACAGATACACTACTGCATTAGTGCTGTTGGTGCTATGCTTGATAGGAGATTAGATTTAGAGTCAAGAGTTAAAGGTGAAAACACAGATTATTTTTCTATTTCATGTAACTCTTCTCTTTAATTTAAAGCAGCCCATTTGTTCTCTTTTCTGTCTCGAAAGTTGACAAGTTCCTTGTGTATTCTGACAAATCTCCATTCTCCGTATGGCTCCTGCAACTACTGTGAGCCATGAAAGGCGTGAGGGCGAACCAAATTGTTGCAGGCAAACACATTGTGCATCACTAAGCTGTCCACTGGGCTTGGAGATTCGTTATACTGGCGTCCAGTCATCGGCATGAGTGATGATAAAGCTTGCTGCCACCCTCTGCTATTAGCTCACCATTTGGCAGTCGCCTTTAATGACAATATGATGGTATCAAAACACAGATGATTGCTCGTCCCTAATGCTGGCTAATAAGAGAGACAGTCCAAGTCTCCTGACACAGATTTCCACGTCTGTACTGTGTAACACTATTTGCTGGAGTTGCACGTTCTCCCTGTGCCTGTGTGGGTTTCCTCCCACAGACCCGCACACACATTAGGTTAATTGGTGATTATAAAATAGCAGTGGATGTGCAGTATAAGACAAATCAGTGTATGGATGACTGGTTGAATGTGACTTGTGGTTTAAAGCACTTCAGGTGGTAAGTAAGACTAAAGCGCAATCTAAATGTGTGCCATCAAGCTGCTGGCAGACTAGTAAGTAGACTGACTCATCTCCAGGAAGCTGCATGTCATAAAGACAAACTGATGAACAGTCTTCACATGACCTACGATCAGGCTCTGTGTTCTTAAGGCTGGTGTGGTAACCATTAAAGAATTAAATCTGGGGCATGATAAACGTCTGGGTTAATAAAAATGGAAAGATAAAATGACTAGTTATGATCATACTTGGTTACTTTTTATGCATTTTCCTTGGGGAAGTCAATAGGTTCTTAACTGCATGTGCTTATGTGTTGAGAATTTAATACTGTTCCCCTATTTAAGCAATTTAAATAACATGTTTTTAGGGAAAGATTGTCACATGCTGTTAACCACTATATTTTGCACAGCTAATACCTAGCGTATGTCCCTATTAACCCCTTTACATATATAAAAACAGCTTAGAAATAGTATAACAAGTCAAAGAATACAGAATTACAGCCAAAACAACATATGACAGAGTAGAATTTTACATACTTGATTAATAACGATCTCCTTATCGCAACTAAATGTGACAGACTAAGTCCCGTCTTCTCTCACTAAATCTCAATTTGACTTTCTCCCTTACCAAGTCGGCTCTTTAAAGGTGACGATCATTTATTCCTGTTATGCGCTCATTCTCAAAAGTATAAGTCTCAAGCTGGTCCTCACAGAGGTAGCCATACAACCACTCGCCGAAGGGACACACGGGAAGTAGATCGTCTGCAGTTGAATAGAGCTGCCTATTGGCATTGTCGTTAGTCCGTCCAGATTTTGAACTCAGCACTTTTCTATTGAGAGGCTTTGGTGAATGCTG
This sequence comes from Neolamprologus brichardi, assembly GCF_056152115.1. Lineage (NCBI taxonomy): Eukaryota > Metazoa > Chordata > Actinopteri > Cichliformes > Cichlidae > Neolamprologus > Neolamprologus brichardi. The sequence goes on from NC_142111.1 coordinate 9,943,088, forward strand.
GTACCCAACATGTTTCTTTGTGATCTGATGCTTACTGAAGCTCTTTATATTACATTTGAGTTTTAAAAAAGCCTGCACTGTTTTACGGGTCAAAGAAGGCATATCTGCCTGGGTCAGTGCTCTCAGCGTGAAATGACTGTAATATTATTCAAAGCTGCAATGAAAGAATGAAGTTTTCTATAAATTTGATAATGTATTCTTAAATAGTACAGGGATTTGTCACTGATGTTTGTAGTGTTAAAGATAAAGCCTGGTGATTGCCTGAGATGTCTTCACAATGTTTTGTTGTACATTTTCTGCAGATTTAGGTCTTAATTCAGTCTGCTTGTGCTCATATGGCTCTATGGAAAAGTCAATGGATTTTTTTCTGGTGCTTATCTTGACTGGAAATTGTCACTGTGATTGTGATTCTGATGTCCACGCTTCTCGTGTTTGCATCACCAGGAAGGAGTTTGTCGAAGGATGCAAGGCTATCCAAGCAGACAGCCTCGAAGGCATCTGTTCACGGTTCCCCTGCATGTTGCTGGAGGCCCAGGGTGAGGAGAACTTCAAAGACCTGTACCGCTTCACCTTCCAGTTTGGCCTGGACGCCGAGGAGGGGCAGCGCTCGCTGCAGCGCGAAATTGCCATTGCCCTCTGGCGGCTGGTTTTCACGCAGGACACACCTCCGATCCTAGAGCGCTGGCTGGACTTCCTTTCAGAGAACCCCTCAGGTATTCGGGGCATCTCAAGGGACACGTGGAACATGTTCCTCAACTTCACCCAGGCGATTGGGCCCGACCTGAGCAACTACAGCGAGGACGAGGCTTGGCCCAGCCTCTTTGATACGTTTGTAGAGTGGGAGCTGGAGCGCAGGAAAAAAGAGGAGGAGCAGGCACTAACAGCAAAGGAGGAAGAGGAGAGGTGTACTGAGACAGACTGCTCTCCCACCTCAGATAGACTTGAAACAGAGGGAAGCCGCGGCTCACAGACGTGGGGGGGCCACTGACCAGAAAACAAAAAAATATTTGTAAAGGAGGGAAGGATACAACCTATATGAGTGAACTATACATCTGTGAATCAATGGATGAATATTAGTATTACCATAACAGCTGTTCATTTTGCTCCCCTTTTTCTGTTGGGGTGGGGTTTCTGCTTTTCCAACCCTGTTTTTTGGTTTTTCAAAGGGCTCCAAGAACTGTTGTGTTTAACGCACTTCTATTTAAGTTATTGTTTTATTCTTCTGTCCTCCCATATTTGGGTTTTGTTTGTTTTTAGTAATTGGACAAGAAGTCCATTTTAACATACAACTACCTACCACAATCCAGCAAAATTAGCTCTTTTTAAAGCTCTGTTTCAAAGGGCAACACACGAGGTTCCCCCCTACAATTACAGAAAGTGGATTTCGACCTGTTAGTACCACTCATCTTGTACAAGGAAATGGTTATTATAATAATAATAATAATAATGATAATAATAATAATAATAATAATAATAAAGACGAAGGGAAAATCGGGCAGCATGTCCACAGATAATTTACTACCACACACAAGATTTACCATAAGGGTAGGAGTCAGTGAAATTGGATTAATATAGTTGCATTGTATGTTTTTTATCTTGCAGTGCTGTGAAATTTGAATTGGTTCCACTTGAATTGCCTTCACAACTGTCTGCCTGTAATTACTCAACTAATAGTAATGGATTACAGTTCTGTAACAAGGGCATTTCATTTTTTTTAAAAATGATACAAACTTAAGTTTCAATATTAGTTTTAAATCCAAGTTGCTTTCCATGGTAACAGATACAACTTCTCATCTGTGTTGAGTGTTTTTTTTTTTTTTTGAGTGCTTACAGTGCAGTGATCAGCTTAGCTTTTGTAAGCTGCTGCTGTACTCCGTTCTCTACCATTTTGTTGTCCACCTATTTTCAAGAAGCAGAAAATTTCATATACAACACAATGATGTTGCCTTTTTTTCCAATATAAGGAAACCTGTATCTCAACAAATCTATTAAAGCAAGGTCTTGGTCATTTCTGGTCAGAAGATGCCTAAGCCTGCGTTATATTCAGGATCATTACACTGGGCGCGACATGAAGCTTTATTGTATATTGTTTACTTTTGGGAGTTTGAAGCTTCACATTCTTGAACTGCTAAACAAAAATAAAAATAGAATATGTGCACACTTCACAAATAAAGTTGATTGCTGCTGGTGATGGTTGTAATAAATTGCACAAAAACCTATGGCATGCTAAGATGCTATACTTGGGAACGCTTTGCAGAGAGATTGATGTCAACCACATCGAAACCCTCTTCAAAAATGTTAATTAATTTTACCTATAGCTTAGAGGTTTTTCTTTTTTTTTTTGCCATGAGTGAGTGTTAATTAGACTGGTTAATCAAGAGTCTCCGATGGAGGTTCAGTGTAAGAGGGTGACCATAACCTGATTTGTCTGGTTTACAGCTACAATGGTTTTATTTTAACTCCCCCACCCCTCCTCTTCCCTTTTCCTTTTTTATATAAAATGTATTGATTTATAATAAATAAAAACAGTGTTGAATTTTTGACCTTGAAAATTTGTCTCATTTCTCTTCAGTGATTTTACTTTTATGTAGATTTCTGCTGTGTTGCTCTGTTGGTGTCATAGGCAGTGCTTTAATACCAGTCAGATGGAGTGTGGCTGGGCAGTAGGAGGCTTTGTGGAGGCTTGTCGGAGCAGGAGGTAGAGAGCGGACCGGTTAGGGGCGTGGTTCTCTCTGATGCGGCTCTCGCCATTGGTGGACAGCTATCCTGGTTACCAACCAACACAACACTGGGCACATGAGAAACCACTAAAAAGCTCGTGAATTTCAAAGATAATGGTTATCAAAGTACTCTTTTTAAATGGACCGTGAGTATTTTTCTTGTATATATCAGAGCCGAAATAAAGTAAAGGCTTTCTGAGATTATGAAGACGGTACGCAGGTTTATATCTGTCTTTTAATAGTAGTTGGAGGCTAACTCGCTAGCTTTTTTAGTTTAGTTAAGAACGTCAGCACTGCTTTTACTGAGCTATCGGCTGCTTGCTAACGTCGCCTGCGCCACTACACCTACTAGTTAATTCATGCGATACAACCGCATAGGAGGTTGATTACCCGTTATCTTTCGCTTAAAGTTGACATAGTCAACAATGGCTAGCTCGTTAGCTCTTAATAGCATAGAAATTATTGTAACAGCAACGCTACCCGACAAGCCAACTCGAGTGCTGATGAAAACAAAATCCTGAGGTTTTTTAAAACGAGTTTTGGTCAACCCCTGCTTAAAATAAGATGCTAACGTTAACACAATCGTGAATGTTTGGTATTTGGTCCCTTGAATCGGCCAGCGGGTGTGGCGACATTTTCCACGAGCTGTACTCAAGGTACTTTAGGTTTCATGTCACGGCTAACCTCAGGGTTATTATGTGTGTCCCGCTACAGTGATGGACAAATACGACACAGATTTGAGGGATACGTTTTGAACAGGAGTGATCGCCTCGCTTCAGAAATATGGATAGGGTCATGTGAGCAGCATCATCTGCAATCACACGATGGATAACGAGGTAATGATAGCTTTAAGTTCAGATCATCTGCCATTTTACTTTACGTGATACACTTTTCATTAAACACTGTAATTTTCACGACCATGAAACTCTAAAATAAAGGCATGCCAATTTGTGCACCAGTATCTGAGCTGCCACCCTGTCTCTATACTCTGTCACTAACAAGTATTTTCTACCCTTGCTTCTCATATCTCTGCCTCCCTTCTGCTCCTGACCTTGACAGATGCTGTAGCCTAGTTGACTTGTAGAAACTGAGTAAGGCTTTGTGATTTCTTTGTTCATCTTGCATGTTTCTTTAAAAATGTATAACAAATGAAACGGCATGAGCTTTAGGCGATTGTGTTATGCAGTCAACCAGTGCTCCCTCCGAGACCCACTTTTCATTTAATCTGCTTAATTTTACTGCAGCCAGCATTATTAAGCTTAAAGCAGGCAGACATCTGGTCTTTTAATAAGGGCCATTTCATTTCAGCTGAGTGCAGAAATGTCTGAACAAGATGTATGCTGTCAGGGTGGTAGAACCCGTAGTGGTCCTCACTTTGGAATTTTTGGTTTAACGTGACAGATATCGTTTTACAATCCATCACTTGAACTACAGCTAAAGAGCTACACTTCATGCACTGTGCACACATTATTGCAGGATGTGATCACCACTGAGGATATAGTAGGGCTGCCTTGTGAAAAAGTGGCTGAATTTGACAAGCCATGCAAGTATTGGGATCTTGGCCCATGCTGAGTCAGTAGTTTCAGCATGAGAGCTCAGCTTGGGCTCATTTTTTTTGGCAGTATCTTTTGCTATGATCAATTGTGTGGCTTCATATAAAAATTGAGAGTTTGCGGTTCTTTAGCAGCAGATATTGTAGAGACTAATACTGTGTTAAGTCTATCAGGTGCTGCTTTACAAATAATCATTTTTTATTATGGTCCTAACCAATAAAACCTTTCTTAATTAATTTCTCCATCACCCATTTAACCTTAGGCTACATCCTGACTAAATGTTTTTAAATCCAACCGTAACCCCTGTGTCATGACACATTACGCGTCCTTCACTAAAGCTTTAGTTCCACACTCGGCGGAGGAGCAAGTTGCTTGCATAATTGTGGTGATGCACGCAATAAAGTGAATGTGCATACCTGTGCAAGAATGAGTTGTATTATGACAATTTGTTGCCCACAAACCGCTGATGTAGGCCTTTCCGACCTTTCATTGTGTGTGTCTGTTTACTGACGCGTGTGTTCTTGAAGGAGAGTAAGACGTGCCAAGGAGAGAAGCTCGCCTCTGCTGTAGATGACACTCTGGATGAATATTTAATCGCCCTCCAACACAAAAACAGGTGAAGTGTTAGCGCAGGCTGCCGGGGAAGAGACAGATTGGATTTCACAGGGGAAACGGACAACTCCTGCATGACTTTCAGTGCTGCCTAATTGGAGCACTGATTGGCTTGCCTCCTTCCCTTGAGAAACAATACATATATTTTAAAAAGTAACATAGCTTGGAATTGGAATGTGTCATGTTGCATCCTTTGTTAGCCACGTCAAAACTGTGATAGGATTTGCTATATTTTCGAAAGCTATTTATTAGCTCTTTATTTGTTCTCCAGGCTCTTAAAGCGCCTTAAAGTCAAAGACCCCAAGGAGATTGAGTTGGAACGGCTCGAGCAAGGTTTCTCAATTTATCTTAATGGAGCCAATGCCGAAGCCAGTAGGAAGCAAGCCAAGGGCTCCAACCAAAGGTCTCCCTCCTCACAGCCACCTTTGAGGCCTACATGTACAGCAGGTATGCTTTTGCACTTAGACTCAAAACTAGATATTCTTATATAACACTTGATTTTTTTTTCTTCTTATTTATTAAATTTTTCTGAATCTGTCATGCAGGCAGAGGTATTGTTCTTGAGTGTTCAGTCATGTTTAGGAGAAATCAAAGGTACTATCTCATGCTCTTTTTTTGTTGTTGCTACTGTCACCCATAAACCATATGGAAAACCAGCTAATAGCCACCACTCCTCAGCTTGTAGTTTGTGTGACAGGATCCTGTGCCCAGTCCCAGTGAATAAATGATAGTGACAGTTGTAGCTGGCAGGCAGTTTTTTCGTCTTCCTCTCTGTGCTGTGGACCATCTGCGTATGTGACTGTGTGTTCCTTCTCCTCCGAGGCAGTAGTCTGCTGCACGCTGCTCATGTTCGTTTCTGTGCTGTGACTCATCGGCAGATGTCTGTAGAAGCGCCCACCAGCTAACTGAAGACAGTAGTAAACTGGAGCAGACCCACAGGAAGAGAAGCCACACTGCCCCAGGAAAGGTCCAGAGGAAAGAATGGGTGCAGGTGCAGCCATCTGATATCCTTATCCTATCTGTATTAACTCTTATTGTTCAGCAAAAATAGACATTTCCTATTTAAGGACACATGTTTGATATTTCCTCTTTTCTAATATGTGCAGGATCCTGTTAAAATTCGAACAGAGGATGGACCAAGTTTGCTAATCTCCCCAACAAAGCGCTACTCTGATGATTTTGAGCCCTATGAAAGCATAGACATGGAGGTAGAGTGAAGACATAACAATGCCTACTAAGCCTGTATGTGTGGGTGTTTTATTTTTAGGGGAGGGACTATGTGCCAGATGCAGCTGTCTGTAGTACTTAGCATCTCTCTATCTCTGCTATTTCCCCTTTATCCAATCATCACGTTTTATCCAGAGCTCCAGTCCACGCTCCCCTCGTAGTCCCTGCTGCCAGAGGAACACCTGCAAGGTGTCGCACTCTTTCAGCTCCAGGCCCGAGAGCCGAGGAGACCAGGAGCACAGTGAGAAGGTACTTCTCAACCTTGAGGAAGTGAAGGTGAGTGGATGAAAATGTACGCGTTTTTTTTTCTTATGTCTTCTTGTCGAAGATGAATTAGATATAGAGAATCGTCGTAATTTGGTTTGTGCCTGTTGGTGGGAATTTATTTCACTTTTTAGTGGTAGTTTGTCAAATCACGAGGATGGTTAAACTGTCAGTATACAGGTCTGTGCCTGTGAGTGCGCAGGACGATGACTTGTGCATGGATGAATATATAAATGCTGACCTTTGCAAACTAGGTTTTGCGTCGAAGCCTGGAGGTTAGCATGCGACGGAGCAGTCGTGGCTCAGCTGGGGAGGAGTCAGATGAAGAGTGGGTAGAGGAGCAGATTGAGAGGGATGAGAGCACAGAGAGTCTGGATGAACTGGGGCTGCCTCTCCCCTCCTCCAAGTCATCCTCCAACAGCTCTCGGCCCAGTGGCTCCCAAAGCCATTTTGACTCAACGAACCTCATTGTGCTGGACTTTGGACCCTCACCTAAAGGTAGGCTAATATGGAAATTTGTTATTGATTTAGGGCGAAGCAAGAGAGGTAACATCCCCTGCTTTTCTGCGTCATCAGCACTGACCTAAGGATGTTGTCAGCATATGAAAAGAAGCATCTATTCCTGATCTTAATCAATTTCCTTTATTTTTCCAGGTCGTAAGATCGAGCGTTCACTGTCTGCAAAAAGGAAAGAAAGTGTTGAGACTTTTATACCCACCAAACCTATGTTGGTGAAGAGCAAGACATTAGATAGGCCACCTTCAAAAGAGAGCTGGGAAGGTCAGAGTAAGTCATGTTTTACAAACTCATCTCCCGTTTTTGAATGAAAATGTAGCTGAGATATTCCATTCCACCTGATTGTTGCTGGATAAAAAATGTGTATTTTCTGCTTAAGGGCCGAGGAGTCGGGTGGAGAGGCCGCTGTCGGCAAATAGAAAGTCTTCTGTCGAGGACCGGGACCCAGAGGAGGTTTCAATCAGGGTACGCCAGGCCATACAGAGAGAAAACAACCCAGTGCAGAGTGCAGAACTCTTCAGTCGACACACGGTCTGCCTGAGCCTCACTTCACTTCTTACATCTGTTATTACACCTCATTTTCATCTGTAACTGTATACTTTGCCTACTTTTGATTTTATTCAATTGAATTTTCCTGGATTTGACTCACATGTGAATCTTGTCCCTTACATATATTTTTCACATCGGTTTGATTTGGTTTCTTTGTCCTCTAGGTCAAGGGACATCAGGTGATGAATGGTTTAGTGCACCACAACACTCACAACAAGGATGACAACAATGTCACTCTGGCCATGCAGAGAATCACACTCATGGGTCCCAGGTATGGTGACAGAAAAAGATACTTAAACACTCAGGAACAGAACGCTAACAGTCACAGTGTACTATGAAACAATTTTGATATAACTCAGGGGTGGCCAATTCCAGGCCTTGAGAGCCAGTGTCCTGCACCTTTTAGATGTGTCACAGCTGATTTAAATGGCTAAATTACCTCCTCGACATTTCTTGAAGTTCTCCAGTGGCCTGGTAATAAACTAATCATTTGATGATGGTGTGTTTTGACCCAGGGTGTTATCTAAGACTTGACCAGCTCTCGAAGCCTGGAGTTGGCCACCCCTGACATAGCTGGACTTTCTTTGCAGTAGGTGGTTCAACAGAACCTATAAGCCCAGCAACAAAGAATGGGTATTATGATGGTGATTATTAACTTTCTTTGTTATCCCAGGCTTTTCAGTTAAGACCGTATGTGCACACTACAATAAAAGGCATGTGTAACATGTTATTGGACTGTTCTTCCACTAAACATTAATCGATCAAGTAATGCCTACTTCAGTCAGAGACATTACCAGAGATACCAGTTACTGCCTTATTTTCAGGGTGAGTGAGCGCTAATCAGCTAGCTGTCTCCCATTTCTCTCTGACAGACCGATCAGGTTCATTTTGTGACGTTTCTTGAGGCATTTCATCAGATTTAACTAACATCTTTGACTGCAGCTGGTGAGAGGAGTGCTTGCTCTGTGCTGTAGATTTGCTGCAAGCTGGAGGATCACTCTAACCAGAACCTGCTGCAGGTGCAAAACTAGTTCATGGGCTACCATTCAAAGTTCACAGAGCCTGTAGAGCAGAACAAGGACTGTTTCACTAGCTGCAGTTTAAAACAGTGGAAGTGGAGTCTGTTCACATGATGAAGAACTTACTGTAGAGGCAGCTGACTATTGCACCATGTATATGACATTATTTATCAGTTTCTTTAAAAAAATCATACATGCCTCCTTTTGCGTGCATATTGTGTGTAAATGCAATCTAATTCAATCAATTCTGTTGGAAACACTGGAATATTTGTTCAACCATGATCCAGTTAAACTTGATGCGTGACACAAATTCAATTCTAACCCAGTACATAATCAAGGAGGCATTGAAATCAGTTTAATTTTTGGCCATACCAAAGTGAAACTAATCTTCTTGTGTGAATATTTTTTTGTAATAAACAACAAGGAGTCTTTACTCTGTGTTATGTTGGCTCTATTACCAGACCAAGCGGGCTGTGACTTCACAGCTTTGTTTGTTGGTGTTACAAATGTTCGCCTCAACAGGTTGTGTATCTGCAGAAAATCTGTATAACTCATAGAGCACATCAGCAAGAAAAAATAAGTGAAAATGTTGCATTTACACCCAGTTTTATTGGTGGTATTTGAACCTGTCCTCTGTGAGAGCGTATAAAGTGTCCAGCACAAGTTACTATGGTGATGTATCCAAAAAAAGAGCCACCTGACATCAAAATAGTCTGACTTTAGGCTCAGCATACCTTGCTGACTCATTAATCTCACTTCCTAGTACATCTCGTTATTGCCTGTGGTAATTCTGTAAATGCTTTGATGTTATAACACCTACTGGTTGAAATATAACAATCAGTGTATACCCAATGACGTTGAAATTATGTATGGATTTAGCTACTGCAGTGTCTTTTAATATGAAGATTGGGGATAAATAAATAAATGGAACAATAAACAGAGCAGGCAAGCTAAAGTGTCGTCATTCTTTTATTCAGTCAACAACAGAAACTGCTGAAAGCCTTGGAGAAACTTGAAGGTGGACCTGGTTGCAGCATCCCTCAAAGTGTGAAAACAGAGTACACCAAGCAGCCGGTGAGCTAATGACACACTTTCCCAGATCAGAATGAATAATCCTGATGCTGTTTGGTGGGATACCTCTGAACTGCCCACTTTCTGCTGTAACAAAACAAATTTCCCACGTGTGGGACTAATAAAGGTTATCTTATCTTGTCTTGTCTTAATGTTTTGTATCGCTGTTGCAGAGAAGGCAGTCGTCACCAGAGTACACACCTGCATTGTATGTTACCATGGAGATACTGTCAAACTGGGGGAACGTGCTGCAGGTCGGGCTGACTGAGTTGCAATTCTTCTGCCTCAGAAACAAGAAGCTTTACGTGTCGCCTCATGACTTAGACATCAGGAATGCTGACTTTCCTGGTAATTTGGGGGCGCTCGTCAATGGGAAAGTGAAGGTCAGTCTCTTCTGCTGGAGTGTGTGTGTTTGTGTGTGCGTGTGTTGTAATTTATTCCCCATCTTGTGGGAAATAAATAAGTTGCCATTATGAAAAAGTGGCTGTTTTGAGTTCTTTATCGTTTTTCATTGCACTACTTTTGAAAGTTTAACAAGCACAAAGTTTGTGTGACACAGCAACTAAACATCAGCTGCTCCCATCAATAAATGCCACAGCACTTGCCAAGAGACCATTGGCAGCCAACAAGGCCACAATCAGCTAGTACTGACGTTCAGACTATATATCTGTCCATCCTTGACTTCTTATGAATAAGTTGCTGTTTTTGTTTTTCATTTTGTTTTTCTTCTCTTGGTTTGACAGACCACCAAAGACCGTCATATGTGGACGTGTCCGTTCCACCCACCCATTCAGCTCTACTTCATCATCAGGAACACCGAGCGCTCTCCAGACTTTGGAATATCTTGTATTAAAATCTGGAACTACAACAGAAGCTTCAATGTATGTGTATTCAATAAATTTTATATCAATTCTTCAACACAATCAGTTACAAACTGTTTGATTTCTGTTGCATGCTGATAGATGGTGCGTGATTGTGCGTTTCCATTATAACAGTGGATGACTGTATTGGTTTGGTTACGTCACAGGTGCGTTGCTCTTTAAGCAGTGGCTGTCTGAGCTGCCACTCAGTCTGTCCAAATGTGGAACAGTGAGAGATTAGCCTCGGAGGATTAGTGTAACATGGGCTTCTGCCTGTCAGCGTCTCTGCTGTTAAGAAGGGGCACAAAGACCCCGGGTTTTCCTAGTACCGACCATTAGTACTTAGCAATATTTGTACCGGACTGTGAATAAGAGCTTGAACCTGTAAGGTAAGGAGTTTGGAGTATTTTCTAGACTTCTCTGGGTTCATAGTGGTTTATTATCTAGAGGATCAAAAGGTCGCAGTTGCACTAATTAGCAGCTAGCTAGCATGTTAGTCAGTAGTGTGTTTTATGAAATTAGATTTTTTTTAAATACTCTCATCAGGTTGCAGCTTGTGATCCTTTTGCTTGAATTTTAATCAAACATTCATTATACAGAGAAATGAAATGCTAAATATTTTCCCACCGTTTGGTTTTACAGCTTCACTCAAATGTTTGGTGTTAATTCTGTGAAGAATTGAAATGTGAAAATCATTATTTCTTCATTTCGTGACATAATTTAGTGCTTAAAATCAAATGCTTTTGAAACTGTTAAACATCCATCTAAATTAAAGTCGCTTTTAAACTGATGTGCTGTATCTTTGCCAGGAGCTTGACGTAGGTGCGCGACATATAAAGCTGTACCTGAACAGCACGTTGGTGTTTGAAGGTGAGCTGGAGAAGGGCTGTGGCAACCAAGTCTTTGACTACAGCACCACAATTGATCTTCAGGATTGCCAGGTCTCAGACTCTATGTTTTCCAGCCCTGTGGCTTCAGGACACAGTCTAAGAGGGGCCACTCCCCTTTGCTATGAAGACAGTAAGGGTGGAGAGGGTAGCATCTCCCAGAGATACCAAAGTTTGAATGCATTGTCTGACACAGCAGGCCAGAATGTGGTAGACATGCAGGAGAAATCACATACACCGCTACCACCTATCACTGCTTCTGTGGGAGTTTCATCCTCTACTCGTCACTCCTCGATACAAAGGAGCTCTTTTGACCTGTCTGCCTCAGAGGAGGCCCACTCTCTCAGGCAGCAGGTGGAGCAGTCTGCACCCATGGAGCAGACAGTCACCACCCAGCCATCCTCCTCACGGGTTGCCCCGCAGTGGCTGCAGCCTCTGAACAGAGGTGCTCCAGAGGGATGTGAGACCAGCAGGGAGAGGCCACGGTGGCTGGTACCCCAGCATTCTTCAGAGCTCAAACAGCCATCAGCGTCATCCTCTTCCATGCTCCCAGAGTTGCCATGTAACCCAGGACGTGTGTGCAGAGGGGCGGAGAGGACGGCGAATGGGGTTCAGTGGAAGGCTGACTCTTTGGACCTGAGCTGCGACCTGCTTGAGGAAGTCGGGGAGCAAAGGTCAGACAGGCCCATCAGCGGACGGAGGAGCTCATTCAGAAACTCCACAGCCAGTGTAAGGCAGACAGAGGAACAACACCACAGAGCTACAGCACTGACAAACGCTGGTATGCATTGTCAGAATTTTCATACTGAAACAGAGAGACAAATCTGTATATATGGCTACTCCAGCCTCTCTATAAATTTAGCTCTATTTCATCTTAAAAAAATATCAGGGTATCATCGGTCAAGGTAGGGACAGATAAGCAACCTTAATGCTGTCTGAGTTTTCATTACCGTATCAGTCCTTTCAAAGGAAATCATATCCATTGATTAAAAATACAAAGGAATATACTTTTGGAGACTTTAGGAGAATAACATTAATATGTATATATATATATATATAGTTTAAATAACTAGAGTCTCTATTCTCACCTTACTGGCAGTCATTTGTTAAATCTAATCATTGTCATTCTTTTTGCTGTTGATTACTTTGGCAAATATATTACTGCTCTTTAATCTTACTGATTTATTTGCATTGGGTTCATTTATGTAAAATTTTAAGTGGATATTTAGTGAAATACACAGACTTATAGATTTTAGTTATATTTGATGTCGGACAATTCTTACAGGCTAATTTCTTTCCTTTTGGTTTGTTAGTAATTTATAGTCTAATGTTTGTGTGTTCTCCAGATGAGCCCATGTCTTTGGTGAGTGCTAGCAGAAGGCAGAGTAGCTCTCGGGCCCGGCTGCACAGTCAGCAGGATGACACCCTCATGGAGTCCTGGAATTCTCTCACTAAGTTCAACCAATGTCAGCGTGGACGCATCTCCAACATGGCGTTCGAAGGCGACATATTTGATGAGTTTCTTCAGCGCCAGAGCTGTGGTCCACCCACAGTCCCACCCATCTCTTCTTCATCACCCAGAAGCCCTCTGTCCTCCTTAACCACTCAGGGGACACTTTGCGAAGGCCCTGATGACGATCCATCCATGGAGCGGGAGGACGAGTTTGAGATTCCAGTGTTGCCGCAAGGCCAAAGGCTGGTAATCAACATTTTGTCCACCTGGGGTGATCGTCACTACGTGGGTCTCAACGGCCTGGAGGTTTTCAGCTCTAGTGGAGAGCCTCTCCGACCTGTTCACATCCACGCTGACCCGCCAGACATCAACATTCTCCCAGCATATGGCAAGGATCCGCGCGTAGTCACCAACTTAATCGATGGCATCAATCGGACTCAGGATGACATGCATCTTTGGCTAGCCCCGTTTACTCCTGGTTGTAGCCACACCATTTTCATGGACTTTGGAGTGCCCCACAAAGTGGCCATGATCCGTGTGTGGAACTACAACAAGTCGCGCATCCACTCATTCCGAGGCGTGAAAGAGGTAGAAATGCTTCTGGATGGAAGGTGCATCTTCAGGGGGGAGATTGCAAAAGCGTCTGGAACTCTTTCTGGAGGTATCTGATCAGAACAACTTCACAAGAGTTTATGCTCCATTGTGTGTTATTTTTTTGACCAACTTATCCTTTATTCATGCGCTCAGGACTGGACCAGTTTGGCGACACTATCCTCTTCACCACTGATGATGAGATACTGGAGGCTATGTCTCGTTATGATGAGACCTTCCTTAGTGAAGGTGAAAGTCCTGAGAGCATGGTGTATGAGGAGGAGCTGCAGAGACCACGCACTGCTGATGGAGAGGGAGAGGAACGACCTTTTACTCAGGCTGGTTTCAGAGAGGAAGACCTCACCGTAAGTACTGGGCTCATTTGAGAATTTGAATCATAAATTCATAAAGCAACTTATTCCAAAGTGTGACAGAGTTAACTTTCATTATGTGGCCCCAAATGATCAGAGCAGACAGGCACAAAGGGCAAACTAGCCACATCGTCAACGGGACTGTGTGGTACAGTTATGCTTTAAATGCAATGTTGTTTTGTTTTAGCTGAAACTTCAACTCAACTCTACTATGAGCCAATCTGAAGAGAGCTTAGAGCTCATTCCTGGGATGCACACAGGAAAGTGTGAGTACATCAGTCATATCCTGTCATATTATGGTTGCCTCTCTGTTTTTGGCTTTGTGTTTTGGATATTTCTGGATTCTTACAGTCTGTCTTATCCCAGGCCTTAGACTGGAAATGACCTTGACATGGGGCGACCCCCATTACATGGGCCTGACAGGACTGGAGATCGTGGGGAAGGATGGAGAGACTTTACCTTTAGATCTTAGTATGATCGCTGCTTCACCCAGGGACCTCAACGACCTACCTGATTATGGACATGACCTGCGCACACTTGATAAGTATGCCTGACACTAAATGTAACATGCCCTTTGATATTACAGTTAAAGTCCAGGCAAAGATTACATCATTATTATGTAAGATACAGTGTATAATGTCTACTGTCATTATTTAGACTTATTGATGGCCACAACATTACCACCGATGACCAGCATATGTGGCTGATTCCTTTCTCCTATGGAGAGTCCCACACCTTGACCATTACCTTCAGCAAGGCCCAGACCATCGCTGGTCTCCGTTTCTGGAACTACAACAAGTCTCCCGAGGACTCTTACAGAGGGGTGAGACACTTTCTGCCAGGCCGAACCCACATTTGTTATGATGCAGAATAAAGTTTACTTCAAATACTAACGTGTTTATGATATTTCGTACTTTACATGATAATTTGTAAATTAACAAAATATTGTGAACTGAATTAGTGCCACTTCCTTCAGGTGGAGTCAGATCAGCTGATAATTTTGAACAAGTATAATTCACATATTACTTAAGGCCATATTCTGCTTTGCGGTTATAAAAGGTCTGTGGTTACAAAGTCCAAAGTCCAGTTTTAATACATGAAGTATCAGACCACATATTAGCTGACCAATCAATGTAGACTGGGCCCTTCTGGGGTTGGAGGGTTTAAAGAGACAAGAGATAAAATACTGTGTGAGAGAAATAACAACAATATTACAGTGTTTTATGAAAATGAATGTATGTAAACACACTGTAGGACACCCTTAATATGGATTTATGAAGCTGTGAATCTGACTTAAAAAGGGCTTCTGATTTGTACAAAGAACAGTACGTGCTGAAAAAGTGATGACTGTGTATAATGCTGCAAAGCATGGATTACTTATTGTGACAGATTTTTTTTTTTAACCACAGAAGTTCTTTGCAGAGCACTTTATGCATCTTATAAAACATAAAAATGTCCACATGTTTGGTTCAGGTGAAACTGATTCATCTGTTCTTGGATGATGTTCCTATCTCACCAACGGAGGGATTACTGATCAGGAAGGGACCGGGCAATTGTCACTTTGATTTTGCCCAGGAGATTCTCTTTGTTGACTTTCTCCAGACTCCAGCTGATAACAGGAGTAACGAAGACTACCATAGGTGAAGACCAGAGTATGAGTTTGAGTAAAACTGCTGTTTCATCAGAAATTCCGAAAACTGCCTTTCCTTATTTATAACTTTATTTTTAATTCAGAGGACACTCTAAGAAACAAGAACAGCCCAGCATGGACTATGAGGCTCCCATCATGCCTTGTGGGTGTATCCTTTTTCTAAACAGATTTCACACATGCTTATGCATGCTGTGCTCCTGTCTGCCCTATTGGTCCAAAAATGTTCTGTGGATATTTGTTAAATGCACGGATCAGATTGAGTTCAGACCACGTTAAACAATCTGCATTGGTTGCTTTGGCAACACCACTGGCATGCACATACTCATCAAGAGCTTACAGAAGGAAAATGTCTGGCTGGAGGAGAAATAGAAATGTGTCCAGTCATTTCAGTGTGTTGTGATATTGCGCAAAACCTTTCCACATATCAGAAAATAGCAGTGAAAACTGGCTGACAGGTTAGTATGTATTTAACATGCTATATAGTTTGGTGTAGCGATAAATGATAAGTTAAGCACTTTATCGAGCTCATGTTATCATCCACTGTTCTCACAGACATTACAATGTGCCCTCCTTTCACGTTCGGTCTAGGAGCCAGCCAGGGCTCACCTCTGTAACCTCTTACTATTTTACTCTTTCTGGAACTATTAACTTTGTGAAATATTGTGAACACAGGCAGAGCAAAAACCTTTGTTTCATATGAATGATTCGTTACTGGTGGTTAGTGACTGCTATTCTGAGGTTGCTGGTTATGCAATTAAGTGGTTAAAATCACAGGCCATGCCTCAGACTGGTGAATGTACACCAGCCAGAAGAACCACCTGGAATTTGGGTGGATCAGATTAAGACCAGGCCTTAAAAATGTAGTGGGAAGATTTAACCCATTGCATCCAAATAATCATTTGTCTGTAACTGTACACATTTTGAACTCTAAACAAAAGCTGAACATTATAGACTTGATAAAGAAAAGTTGTTTTTGTCCAGTAAAGTGGTAAAAATGCTCTTAGCTTTTTTTTTTTTTTTCCTTTTCCTAAGCAGCTAGAAAAGGAAAAAGCTGGATCTAAAATGCTTGATGTTGTCTTTTCCTTGACTTTCACCTGTCAGTCATTTTTCAGCTCCAGCTGTTAACAACCTGGGGAGATCCATACTACATTGGTCTGAACAGCCTTGAGTTTTACAATCAGAACCATGAGAAGATCAGCCTCAGTGACAACAGTATCCTTTCTCATGATTCAGACTTGCATTTGACCTCACTGGCTCGAATTCACCTCACTTGCTGGAATATGTTAATGTTTACTGTTAATGTGGTCAGATGTGTGCCTGGTTAAGAATGCGTGGTGTACAGTTGTGGTCAGAAGTTTACATACTCTCATCGTGGGGAGAAATGTCACGGTAATTTTGGACTTTTAATGGTTTCTTTCGGCTGTTCTTTCCCCAGAGTGGAATGATTTTGCAGCATACATCTTTAAAGACTTGGGTAGGCAAAGATTTGGGTTCACAATTATTTACATACATCACTTTTATCTTTTAATTAAGGTTCTTCAATGTCTTTTAACTTGACAAGGCCAAGAACTGTTAACTTCTCATTAGTGATCATGATTAACTACAACTGGTAGTTTCTCTTTGCTAACAAAAAAACTATATGTTTGACAACTCTCAGTGGACTGACCAATACTCAGAATAATGAGAAAATCCAAGGAACTCAGTGAAGATCCAACAAGGAGAACTGTAGATTTACAAAAGCTGGGAAGGTCTCTTGGAGCCATTTCTAAACAACTGCAGATTCCAGGACCGTTGATTCAAACAATTGTACATATGTACAAATTATTCAGACGTCTCACCACTTTGACAAATTTTGGAAGAAGACCCAAACTTTCACCCTCATATGGGAGTAAATTGGTTAGGATGTTCAGGAACCATGAAGGGCCAAGCCTGCCATGAGCTGGAACCTGCTGAAACACCAGTGTCACTGTCAAGTGAAGTGAGCCTTACTGAGAGGGTGCCAACCAAGAAAAGAAGGCCCTACTCGAAAATTGACACTTTCA
This sequence comes from Neolamprologus brichardi, assembly GCF_056152115.1. Classification (NCBI taxonomy): domain Eukaryota; kingdom Metazoa; phylum Chordata; class Actinopteri; order Cichliformes; family Cichlidae; genus Neolamprologus; species Neolamprologus brichardi. The sequence goes on from NC_142111.1 coordinate 9,960,474, forward strand.
AGCTTGAGTGATATTAGAATTTTCCCACATGGACTACCCAAATGCATTCTAGAGAAGAGCTTTATGGCCAGGCAAGGCAAAGATTGAGCTATTAGGTAACAATGACAAGAGTGCAGGTGTGTTTGGAGAAGTAAAAGTGAGATTATCTAACCTAAGAACTCTGTATCAGCTGTCAAGCATGGTGGTGGTAGCATCATACCTTGCGGCTGTTTTGCTGCCGGTGGTACTGATACACTGCACAAAGTGGATGGAATAATGAAGGAGTATCAATCACTAAATGGTTGAAACTGAGACATAGGTGGGTGTTCCAACAGGGCAATGATCCAAAAAGATCCAAAGACCTTTTCTAGCCCCAACCTCAGTGCTATTGAAAATCTGTGGACTTCACTTAAAATTCTTACAAGTCACTCTAATGAACTCTAACAAATACCTGTGCGGCTTGTTTATGGCTACCAAAAGACACTGTGTGAATTGGAGAAAATCCAAAACAAAATCAAATTTGTTCACCCAGTTCTTTTTAAAAGATTTATTAAATGCTGTATAATCATTCCACCCCAGAAAATCAGCATGACATTCATGCTTATGTTGATTGGATGAAACTTCTGACAACAACTGTAAATCGGTCACTTTAGATTGATAGATATTAAGTCACTGTTAATGTTTTCCTCTTAAAAGATCAAGCGTTACATCCTACTCTAAGAACATAAGGATTTCGAGCAGTAGTGCATGGTTGTTTACTCTTATAGGTAACTGTGACAATCAAATTGAAATAATATTTAGTGTGAATTATACATGTGCATTTTATTAGTGTATTCAAGGGGTTCAAATAAAAAAAGTAGTCTAGTTTATTTGATTTGGGTTTACATAATATATATCTCTGAAAGAGTTTGTGACTACTGTAAAACTCTGTTCTCATGAAACTCTGAGTAAAGTTGTGGGTAATTAGCAGCTGTGTTTATATTAATAAACATGATCAGACCTCAACATTATGTCCACCAGACATTGCTGCTTTTCCAGACAGTGTGAATGTGCTGGACAATGTGAGCGGTGATGTGAGGACTCCAGATAAATTAATAGATGGAGTCAACTGCACCCACGATGGAAGACACATGTGGTTAGCCCCAGTGCTTCCTGGCCTGGTGAGAAAGACAGTGTGTGTGTGAGTGTGTAAGAGAGAGAGAGAGAGAGACTGTTTGCAGCTGACACGAGTGTATGCTCTGTTTCCATGCAGGTGAACCGTGTGTATGTCATCTTTGATCATCCAGTGACTGTGTCCATGATCAAGCTGTGGAACTACTCAAAGACGCCTCAGAGAGGAGTGAAAGAATTTGGGGTAAGCCTACTTATCTCTCTGCTGCGGGTTTAGCAATCGCTTCTGTTTGTTTGCTAATGGTGCATGTTTCTCCGTGAGTCCAGCTGCTGGTGGATGACCTCCTGGTATATAATGGCATCTTGGACTGCGTAAGCCAAGTGACACGAGGCATCCTGCCTACTTGCGACCCTGTGGTGCCCTACCACACCATCCTGTTCACAGATGACGTCTACATTACTCACAGAGAGAGGAACACTGTCATCAGGTATTCAGGCTTTTTGTATTCATTTATCTTTTTTTTTTTTTTTTTGAAAGATGAATTCATGAACGGCTGCTTGCTTACAGGCTAAATGCTGATTGTTATTTAGGTTTGCCTTATTTAGAAAAGGGGTATCAGACATGCACTCGGCTGCCAGCCGACTGGACGCCTTGCAGAGTGAAATTTGCAGAGGAGGTTGTGTTGCAGGATGTTAAGAATGGGCAACATAAAAGTGTTTTTCCAGAATCTTACAAATTACCTTTGTCATCCCATACTACACTGAAGTGTGACTGTTAATCCAAGGAGCCATGCTCCTACTGAGATTTATAATTCCACAGTCTTCTTAAAGACATCTTACACTGCTCATCATCTTTTTTGTAACTGGATAAAATGTATGAGAGGACTTTTTAAGTGTATTTTGAATGCTGCTTTGCTTTTGGTGTACGACCCTCTAGAAGTCAGATTGAGCTGCATGTGGCCCATGAACTGAAATGACACCCGTGATCTGTCATGTAAATGCTTTTTGACAGGCCTGTTGCGTTTCTGACAATCAAACAGATTTACTGACAAATTGGGTTAGATTAACTCAGTAGTTTTGAAAAGACTTGTACTCTTCTCCACTTCAGCCCCCGTGTCAGCAGACACCGTCAACAGTGAGTAACAGGATAGTAAAAACCCAGTGCTGCTGCCTCCTTGTGGTCACTCCCTGTACCGAAGATTCCTCCAGTGCCCTCAAACATCCCACATCCTCCTTACCACTCGCTTGACTTGTGATCCCCAGAGTCCCTCCTCTCCCTGACTTCGAGCTTTGTCAACCCTCCCTTTTGTGTTTTATTGCCCTTTTCCGGTTCTCGCTGGCACTACAGTTTTAAAGAAAAACATCCGCTGTGTCTTCCTTTTCTTGTGTTGCCTTGTAGTAATTATGTGGAGGATCAGGATGTGAAGATGACCAATGAGAACCAGATAGTTCATCACAATAAGAAGAAGCAGACGGCAGACCCAGGTGAATCAGAGAAGCGATTGGAGCACTTTAACATGGATGGATTCGTCTGTTTTAAAATGTCTTTGTTAACTCTTCTGTTCTGTTCTCACTCAATTCAGCTCTACGGCCTAAAACCTGCATGACTGATGGCGGGAAACATGGAAGGAGGAGGTACTGACTGATATGGAGTCAGTGTTTTTACAGTTTGAGGAGAGCTGAAGGGAAGAACCTGTGGCTGACTCTTTTATTCCACTTTTTTTGGTGGGTGACTTTTGAAAACCTCCTTTACACCAAAGCAGCCACCCAGCTGTCATTTGTAAAGGCGTCACCCCAGCATCTCACACGGTCCACAATTAAAAGGACAGATTATACACACACACAGGATTCCACTTTATGGTTGGATTTCTCTCCTTTTCTTTGCTGTGAAAACGAGTCCACAGATATCCTGAACATGTACTGTATAGTCGTCCCTCCCTCAGTGCCAGGAAAAAACTGTCGAGGCTGCATTTTATCAGCCATATTATTGTGCCTAGTACCAACACTATTATCTGTGGCTGCTACTTGTGACTTGTGACTTGTGCTGCATATCCCAATGCTGCTTCTGGCGTATACATAATCCAGGAAAAGAAAAAAAAAAGCTCAAAGGCCACATGAATACACTGTCACATCAGGACATTAATTAATTAACATGATTCACCAACGAGCCTAGGCATTTAGCTCTCGGCCTAATGGGTATGAAAACACTCCCACCAGTGCACAAACCAAGCCTAATGCTATGCAGCCACTAATTTATATCTATTAATATTTATATCTCGTGGATAATATATTTCAAAAGTGAGTGGTTTTACTTGTGGAAGTACTTTCGGAGAGGTTTTTACATTTGCAAGATTCACATTAACGACTAATGCGACAAAGTCGAGGAACAATGAGAATTGAAGCCGCTCAAAGCTTCACATTAATACTAACAAATATCTATTTGGCTTCACACAATTAGGTCAGTTTGTTTTTTCTGCTTCGCATCAAGTAGAAAAAGCTTGTTTGCAATCCAAGTGACCTTTATTGAAGTTGCTATGCACATGTACTAGATTGTTTGACTTTTTTTTCTCCCCTTTTTTTGGCAGCAAACATTTCCACAGCAGTCTTTTTAATTCGGTTAAAAAATAGAAACAATTTTCCACTTTTAGCATTTGAGTAGATAACAGGCAACTTCTAATATGCAAATATTATAAACTTACCTCAAATTAAGAAGAGCAGTTGTTTAAAAGGGGATAAATAGGGATCTGTGTTCACTAAAATACTTGGTAGTCTGTGCTGTACTTTTTTTCCCACTCAGTGTTCACTGTACTAACTTGTTGCATGGGAAAAACTCCTCAGCATTAATTTTTTTTTTTTAGGTGTTTTTACTGGGTCATTGAGCCCCAGTATAAACTATTCTAAACTCCTTATAGCTGGGAGTCATTGTATATGAAATGCAGTTTTATGTATTTAATTTCATTATGTCCCGCAGCAGTGATACTCATTACTCCAAATCTCCATTCTGCTCTGTGGAGTGGTGGCCATTATTGTAGCCGTGACATTTAGTGTTTTGAAATATTTATTTTTCTAATCTTGATTAAATATGTATATTTGAAGTAGGTTTATTGGAATGAATAAAATGTGAAAAAAATAATAGTTTACCTTCAGTTTTCTGGAAATTCATCCTCTTGTGCTTTTTGGGGGGAATGTCTGGAGTGATCTGCATCAAACTCTATAAGCCGGCCACTTGGGTTTTGCTGTTGATCTGTTATGTTCAGACTTCCTTGCCCTGACTCTTTCTCACACACATCTGAACTAAACCCCCCAAAAAAGAGTCTATGAATAACCTCATGGGGGATCAGCAGCATGCCGTAAAAAGACAAAATGAGACAGGATAAGCCAGTTCCATAAATATATCCTGAGATATTTTTATTAATGCAGAATCTGCTGTACATTTCATGTTATCTTTAAGGAATGACCATTCAGTTTCGGTGTGCTCTCAGGACAGCGCGTTAGTGGAAAGGCACACCGCGGGTTTTATACCACTCGTACAAACATTCTACTGAAAAGAAGATCTCTGCAGACTATCAGCACTCGAAATGCTCAAGCCTCAGATTTTTCCAGCAAAGGTCCCATCTTCTCTCTGCTCATCCCATTTCTGGATCTAAAGGGACAAAAATTTTAGAGGAAAAAAAAGAAAACTTTTGAGACAAAAATATTTATTTTTAGTTGATTTAATAACTATGTAAGAGCGTTAATCCTCAAACTACATTTTTAGGGTGTTTAATTATTAGCAATATCAGTGTAAGGGCCACTTTTAAAGATAACACACCTGTAACATCCAACTTTTTTTCCCTTAGTGTAGTGCTTTGTTGGTTTTCTGTGTTAAGATGTCATTACACCACAGGAGGAACAAGAAAGCGTTCCAGTTTGAGAGGTGGTAATAACTTGTGATGTTAAGCAAAGCTTAGAGAGTCTAATAGCTTTGGCTGATAAAGTAACACAACATGTTGATGTATTTTTAGTCAGCTGTGTGATTGGGGGCAAATCTCCAAACTGTGTTTTCCATGTTTTCCTTATTTTGACTGGGCTGAGCAGGAATGTGAGGAATGATAAAGTTGTTTGACCCTTGCTAAACAAACTCTTCTCACCAATTAAATTACCATGTACATGCTGCCAATACGCTTTCAGCAAAGTGGCTTTTCTGTTAGAAATGAGATGGTAACATTTCTTATATTTACCCAGGAGATGGGGCACAGCGATTTGTAGACCCTTTTGTACCACTCGCAGGGCTGGGTGTCTAATCCCTTGGCATCCAAAGCTTTCTGGCAGCGGTAGTAGTCTATAAAAAGAGAAACAACAATGGGGAATATCAAAAAATAACCTTCCAGTAGACCCTGTGAAGAAATCTGACTGGGTTATCTTCAGGTCAGAGGTCAGGGGTAGGTAGGTGAGCTATGATCGCCTTTATCATGATTACAATGACTGAATAACGTTGTAATAATCCAAAATTTTACTAGGTTGTTATTGCCTTTTTAAAGCACAGCGTGGTCTTGCTTTAATTGGCAGTTCCTCTAGTCGCTTTCACACATTTGGAGAAAACAACAGGCACCTCTTTGACCTTGAGGTGTAGTCTTACCCACGTAGTTGGACCAGCAGTTCCTGGTCTGGTTCTGGTTGGGGAATCTGGCGTCAAAGGGAGCTGTGCGGTATTTCTCAAGTTTGGCTTTAATGTCTTCGGCCATTTTCACCTCTGGAAGGAGAATCTAATCAATGGGTGCAAAAGGGGAAAGAAACGGCCACTCATTAGCCTGTGTGTGGCAGCCTCGTTGTGAGGATAACATCTGCAGGTTGCTTTCTATGTGCGGAGATTGAACAGTGGCCGGCGGTGACGATCTGTGACGCCTTAAGATTTCATATTTGGGCAAGTGCAGCGGATTGCTGTCTGCGGCACCTGAAGGCTGCTACTAGAAATGCGGCACTTTCATCAACTATTCTTCTCACCGTCCAATCTATAATATCAAACTACAGTCAAACATAAGCAGTGATTAAATATGTAGGACAAAGTGGGAAGGCCCTAAATGGTAAAATGCGGCTTATTAGCCGGTATTGGCAGTAATCAATAGCCAGTTACCAGGCCAAAAAGCGTTTCCTTCGCACGTAGCCCAGTTTCTCTTTCTTTTTAGCACAACCTGGTAACACATTCGCTATTTCTCTCTACCAGTGTAATTAGTTTCTTTACGAATGCCACTGAAAACCGATTAAAACACTTCCTATCGATACCCAGAATTTTTGACACGCCACTTCCTGAGCGGTTATTTTGATGACTACACACAGAAATGAATGGAATAAATACAAATAATACCTAGCGGACGGTCTGCGCAAGAAGAAAACGGTACTTTAGATGGTTAGAGCATGCAGGTAAACGGTACCTTAGTCGCAGATGCTGGCTCGGCTCAAGTGACTTTACACCGGACGGTGAGTGTCGTTACTCTGAGAGACAGTGCGCGCTCCACGCGTGCGCTCCGGTCTAGAGATATTGGAGCCGTGCAGTTTTATCATAAGGGAATGGCGGATACAGGTCACATTGAAATGACAAGGCTCTCACAGTCACACTTTGTCTACACGCAGATGTTTGCTTTATGTCGTGTTTTGAAGAATAAAAGCCCTGAGGGGTGAAAGCCCAGGGGCGCAGCGGGAGGTGTTTATTTTAGCTTTAATTTGTTGTTCGAGGTTTTAAGCCTATGAAGCCGGAAGTTTTCGGCTCCTCAGTGTTTCTGTTAATCATTAATATGATGTTTTTGAGGTTTTAAAGCATATCAGGTGGATGGGTTTGAGTTGGATGGCCATAAAAAGTAATTTTTCCCTTCATGTGGGCCTCCTATATTTCGGATTTCAAGTGAAGTAAAGCTGGCCAAACCAGGAACTCTGTCAAGAAATGCCTGCAATCGTATGGAGGTGCTGCAGTCGCACTTTATAGGACCTACCAGCTGTGAGCTATTACACGGAACAGATGAGCAGTCCGTTTTTTATGTGGCAGGTCTATTAGCCTGATAATAATAAGCAGAGTGACGGAGACATGTTAACTGTGTAGTGCCTCAGGAGCACTAACTACACTTGACCTAACACTAACTACACTTTCAGCGCATGAGCTGCATTTCTACATTTCTGCGTGTAACACCTTTACAGGTAGTGCACTATCCGCGCGCCTATCCGTCTCCGGTCGCTGTCCACGCGGGTCCACTCCCTTCCAGCCAAGTCTCGGCGCCTTCTCCTATTTTGCATCAAGTGCGGCTTTCCATAAAAATTCCAAGCATTTCCCTACAAGGAGAGGCTCTCAATCCCCTCACATGTATTCAGGAGGAGCCCCACGGCAGTCTTGCGTCACGGTAAATATATGACGCGGTGCACGTATTTAGGGAGTAAACTGCACGGTACTGCCCCGACGGTCTGTCCGCGCTTTGCTGCACTCTGTGTGTGCGTCCACAAGATGGCGACAAACGGCCTGTTTTTATTCATTTAGATTAAACAAAAGCAATTTCTTTAAAAATATTTTAATATAGCTCAAATCCAAACATTTCATTACAAGTCAAAAAGTAAAGTCATCTCCAATAAAGGCCTCTTTCACAGGTTCAATATGTCCATGTTCAGCAAAAATAAGAACCTCGTTTTCAACCTTAATATAAGTTACCAAGGGAAAACAGCTTCATAAGGAGCTGTTCAACCACAGCAATAACTCTATTATTTGATACAGCATTGACTGGAAGTGTTGTGAGTGTGCGTTATATAGCATTACATCTTACAGCATGTTGGATTAAGTAAGTAACGATAAGGGGTCATCGATGTCAACATCAGTACTGTTGACTGCCAGAGTGCCTTATTGATACTTTCACAGACAGGATCCCTTACAAATTTAACACATAACATTTAGTTTACACCATAAACCAGCCTTAAAACTGTGTATCTATTTTATTTAGGCTGTTTTTAATTTGAAACACTCAAAAGCCTGTGTAGTGGCATGCATCTGCTACCTTTAAAGCACAGCGTAACATACAGTTGCATAGATCTGAACAGTCCAGCTTCTACTGTCTTTAATGATCATTGCACCAATGCATGAAATTGCTAGAAACAATACATAAAGGCAGATCTGATGGGTTTATCAGCAGGAGAACAGCAGTCTGAGTAGAGTGATTGTCAGTGAACAGCAGCTTTTTTTCTGATTCTATACAGGTTTAGAGTCTTGACAATATGAAGGATATGCAGTGAAGAAGAGTGAATACAGACAATGTCCAGTTTGCCCACTGGAGAACATCCCTGTCAAAGCAAATCAACCTAAAGTCTTCTAAAGATAAAGGAGTTTCTTTGCTGGTCAGCAGTTGGAAAGTCACAATTCGTGTACAACAACTTTGGTTTTGAAAATCAAGTTAAGTCAGCATAAAACCGAGGATATACTGCACAGGTTACAGCCGGTCTTTTCACCAATCGCTAAAGCGGAGTCGGTTGAAGGCCTCTTTAATGTCCTCGTTGGATTTTGTAGTCCCGTCGCCAAAACGGAGTACTTTGCTGTCGGGAACGTCCTCCTTCAGCTTGCGCTTGCTGAGAACCACGGTGCCTTCGGCTCCCTCCTCCTTAGGGCCTATCAGCAGGATGTAGGCAGCATGGCGCCCACGCTCCATCAGCGTGGCTACAATGAAAATATATAAGTTACCCAAAAATAAATAAATAAAAAAAAAAAAACACTGCTCGATCTGATTTCCTTGTGTTGTTTCTTAAACATCATAATTAATGTTGGTCCAGGTTCAACATCGCAAGTGACCAATCACGTTGCTTGGATTTTTTATTCCAAGTCACAAAACTATGTCATCAACATGTGATTGGTCACTTGCAACGTTGAACCTGGACCAACATTAATTAAGATAATCCAGGTATAACACCAACACGGGGATATCAGATACACCCTGGAAATACATCGTACCAGTAATAACTTTGCTAGAACAAAGTGAAAACAAGAACAAGAGGTACCTTTAAATGCTATAATGTGGTCTAGGACATTAGTTGACTCGAGGAGAACATTCGAATAGAGAGGATGCAGCATGTAAGAGCGTCGTTCACCTGTTACTGGTTCCTGAAAGGAAAACATTGCAGCTGTCAGGGAGCAGTTTCTGAATCTTTGATCAAACCAGTCAAATGTATAAAATGATCATTTTCATAAAGGTAGTGTACTTACAGATGAGTTTGACTCTGAGGGCATCAAGCCCCAAAACATGAAGACTGAGAAGTAGTTGGTGGTGTCAATGGAAGCGGGTCTCGGGGAATTAGGACTGGCCAAGAGCTGGACTTCCCACAGCACACCGCCAGTCTTCCCATCCAGGATTATTATCTACATTTAAAACCAAAGTGGTCTAGTTTTTCTATGATTCACACTGATCACCTCATGCCAGCAGTCAGGCATCGAAATAAAACTGTTTGTAACGTTTTCAATTTAACTTACCCTCTTTGTGTTGTTGCCAATATCCTCCTCAATGACAACATCTATTAAACCATCTTTGTTAAAATGACCAAAAGAGGGTTCACTGAAAAAAATAAAGAGAAAAAGCTGTTTCTCCACCCAGCGAGTCCTAGTTAATAACAACAAATGGTTTACTTTGATATTTATTTTGCTCTCCCACAAAAATGACCAGAATTTAATACTGAATGTTTGAGATTGTTGGTTTTTGTTGTGTTTTAACAAAATCTGACTTCTGAGCAAATATATTATTTTAATGTGATGTATAAATTATTTAGTGGATATGGACATGTCTACAGCACATTTAGGGACTATTTTTCCAGGTCTATAAATGATATAGCTCTACCATCCATGCATCCACACTCACACATATTTATAATCACCAATGAGCCTAAGTCCACAAACTGCATGTCTTTGTACTGTAGGAGGAAGGCAGAGTACCCACACAAACATGGAGAGAACATGCAAACTCGGCCAGATGTTGGATTTGAACCCAGGACCTTCTTGCTGTGAGGCAAGTGCTGCACCGCTATGACTGCTGCTCACCAGGGGAAAAAATAAATAAATAAAATAAAGATGTTTTTTGTTTTTGTAATTACTTAATAGCCTAACTTTTTTTAGGTGAAGTATTAAATTTAGAATCACAAATGTTAGTGTATCTGTAAACACTGATTATGTTTTTGCACTAATGCATGCCATGTATTCATTATGGTAGGAAAGATGTAGGTAAGTGCTCTTCTTCTTCTTCTTCCCTTTCTGTATCCATGGCATTATGGCATTTGTCCAGCAATCTCAGCGGTATCGACCTTGTAAGCACTCTGTACTGAGGCAGTAATTAAGCTGCTGTGCTGTGTAACTAAGCACTTTCCTCTTATTCTATGCACATGAAATCTAAAGCATACACAGTGGGTTTACCTGAGGACTGAGCTGGTGTTGAATCTCCACAGTAGCTCCAAATGTTTCCCATCAAGCAATGCCACCTCCTTCCCAGCCACAACCAGCAGGTTGGATGAATCATCCGTTTCATCGGTTTTCAGCATTCGACTCACTTCAGACCTATAAAGCAGAAACAAATAGCAAGTCTCAAGGTAAAAATCCCCATGAGAACAGGCGGTTTTGTAGAAGTGATAATCAAAGTTCCTTCTTACTCGTAGATGGGTACAAGGCCGTCTGTGCCACTGGCATTTCTCTCCAAGTGTTGGTCCTTCTTCAGACCCATATCCATCCCTGCTTTAGCCTTGGCAGCGATCTTCCACAGTGCCCAGCCATACAACCCAGTGTCTACGAGTAAATACACTCACTCACTCAATAATTCCCTTTCCTGCCCTAGAATCAACAACAGGAAGAAAACTAAAAGCTGACGAATCAGAGCTTTTGAAAAGCGAGTAAAGGTGAAATGTTACAGTAAATGAGCCTCACTGTAAGAACTGTTGTTAAAAAGTGCAGCAAAGTTAATATCAGGTAATATCAATATTTAACAAACATCTCTATGATAACGTTTCTTTTCCAAAAATGTTGTTACTGAAGCGTTCGATGCACACCTGAAACCTCACCAAATCTCTTTGACCCACCTCCTTTGTAGACATCTAATGCCTGCGGGTAATTTTCTTTGGGTCCATAAGTTATTATTAATCAGAACATATGACTTTATTCAACTTTTAAATAAGTTGTTACAGGACAAAGATTCACATAATCTTTTAAGCCTAGACTAAAGGTGATCCTATAAAAGGTATAACAGTGCAGCTGTTATTATTCAGCTTTTGTTATGACTAAGCATGAAAAAAAATCTGTAACAGTTTGAGTTTTGCAACTGTACTTGGACAAAATGCAACACTTATCATTGAGAACCTGCTCAACCGGTTTGCCTGCAGAGTAACTGTCACAGATGATTTCATACACAAACCTTTTTGCAGTAGTACGTAGTAAGAACCTTTCTCAGTGCAGTGCAGAAGATGACTGGCTGTCTCTGTGGAATCGAGAACCACCGTAGTGCCGATTTGGTCGCCTGTCTTCCCTGAGAGCAATACCAGCTGAGTCTGCAGATATGACAGGAGACACTGAGACTGGGACGATTCCATTTTTGCTTTAATATCAACACTTTGAGTCCTGTTACAGCAAGAGAAAAACATAATAAAATATACCAAAAACCAAGAAACAGAATAATATAACTTTTAACTTCACCTTTACCTGTGTGTTATCAGATGCCACCAGAGCCACATCACCAACTTTGTCCCCATCCAGATCTGGGACACTGAGAACGGGCGCAGAGCTGCGCAGCCCAGTAGGCTGAGACTGTTGCCAGATTTTTGTACCTGAGACAACCACACCGTACAGTAACAACGCAGGTTACCAAACACATCTTTCTTTACCTAAAACGGATCTTTAGAAGTTAAAATTGCTTTACTTCCTTTCTTTAACTAGACTTCAGGAACACTACATTAAATGGTATGTCAGTAATTTGTTGCCGCTAACAAATTGGAAATGGGTACAATTTTTTTCTTAGCCAGTAAAATCCCCATTTCTCTTCCTCTTAATTAAATAAAGGATTTGATTTGCCACTACTTGCATCGAGTTTGTTTTTTCACTAACCTGTACGTTTGTCGATGGCTGTGAGTTTGTCAGAATGGGACAGCAGACAATCCCAGGTTCTGCCCGTTTCTCTTTCCAGGCCACACTGGGCCCAGTGGAAGTCGGGTTCCAGCGGACAGTCCCACAGGTTCTCTCCATGTGTGCCATCCAGTGCCAACAGAAACACGCATGGTGAGGATAGACCTGGAAAACCCACAGTTTTTCTAAACAAACATAACACACAATGGGTGTATTGTATTCTCATACACAGAGGATCAGTCTCTACCTTCATTAGCACATGATCTGTTCTGTGTCACTTCTGTGGTTTTGAGAACAAACAAGACATCCATCACCTTGTCTTCATTTGCATGTTCAAAAGCTAAGAAGTTGTAGGTTGCTGTGGTGAAGAAAAGAGAAAGTAGTGCCTAATTATCTCGCAACTATAACACTGTCAAGCAGTGAAAGGCATATAATTGCACTCACCTGCTCCAGGGAATGAACTGTTCCAGGTAACGAGATATTGTGGCCTCACGGGACAGGGGATGATGAAGGAGAAGGCAAACACGATGGTGAGGCAAAGGAACAAGGACAAGAAAAAGACTGCAGTTCGCCAGTGAGACAGTTTGGAAAAACCCAACTCCTTGCAGCTCTTTTTCTTCAGCTCTGTTGCTGATGGTACTGTTCCTGCCTCTGCACCATCTTCTCCTGTCTTCAGAGGGTCGCCCTCAGTGGCTTGGTCTGTGGTCTCCATCCCTGCCTTAACGCATTACTGGCCCACTGACCTGCCTAAAAGGAGAAAAGAGATTATGGTAAACACTTACGTAAATACATACCACTGCAAATACAAATTGTCATATACAGTTCCAGTGTGGAGCGGATTATAAACCTGCATGTGTCAAAGTAACCATACAAAACTCGCTGGCATTCACAGATACACTCTGTGGGAAATAATACTGGAGGCAGCAGTGTCTAGTAGTCCAGCTATTTCTGCTGCATCAACCTTTGTGAATCTCTGCTTATTCAGATGTGCCAGCACAGATCCAGACGCTTCTCAGCACAAAAAGAGCAGACCCATAATAAACATCGCTCAGGATTGCACACCATATTATTTGTTCTGCAGCAACAGGCTTATTACTCACACGTAAAAAAAGAAAAATAAGGGCGTGTGCTACAAACTTCCTTATGCATATTACAAACAGACTCGCACAAAATTATATTACGCCCCGAGACCGTGCCGTGAAAGTCTTTTCTTCGCCTTAGTCAGTTCCGGATAGCTATCTATATTAACGAGATTAGGTATTTAAAAAAAGTTTACCCTCAACACCTGGGTGGATTAGTTTGCTAACTTGTTGAACGAAGGCCAGCCCCGAAAAAAGGGACTATGTGTAATATTACCACAGAAAGCGGCCCTCGATTTGAGGTTAATTCAATAGTTTAAGCAGATACAGATAAGGTTTTTCTTACTTTAACTCTCCACCGCCGACTCCTGCGTTCTTTGGTGCGGCTAACTTTAGATAGCAGGCCTGACACAGGCTAACAAAACTGCCTGTCAACCCCAGTTGCGTAAACAAATCACAGGCAAGCCCACCGGCCTACACAGGTTCGCGTACCCCGAATTTGTCTGACAGGTAGCGCTAAACATTGAAAATGTACACATTTAAATAATATTGAAACCTCCGAAACAACATAAACCTTAACATTAAGATTCATTTACCTACATTTGGGTAATGCTTGTAGCAAGAGGTGCTTCAACATGATGAATGCCTATGGCAAAAAGCCGTTGCCTGATAGTCATAGCTCAGGGTCTATAAGGCAACGTGTTGTGATTGGTTGTTGTTCTCGTTCTTGGCCGTTTCGATTGGCACGTTTAGACGGAATCTGGGGGCTTCCTGGTTTAGCGAGGCTACAATAGTTTCGTCATTTCCCGGATATTGGACGGAAACGGGCGAGTTGAAGAAATAGAGGGAGAAGCAGCAAAGGGAGATGCTTGGATAAATAAATTCTCAAATAAGCCGATAAAACAGAGGAACCGTTTTCAAGTTGATTGACTTTTATCTAACCCTGTCGACGGAGGAACCGCAGTAATGTCTGCCCAAGCTCAAATGAGAGCTTTGCTCGACCAGCTGATGGGAACAGCGAGGGACGGTGAGTTGCTGTAGCATGCTAGCCGAGCTAGCTAGCCAAGATGGAGCCACTGCTGAGGCTGGCTTGTGTTGGCGTGTGATGGACAGAGCTGCATGAATGGATGTACTGCAGAGGGCTGTGGGACAAAGTAACGTTATATTCAGGCAGCCTGTTAAGGATTAATGAGAGGATTTAATGTTTGCATCCAACGTGGCTCATTGCAGTTTAATAGGTTGTAGTTTCCCTTTTATTACTTCTAGGTTTTACTAAATTCCTAGCTTGTAATGTGCGTTGGCTAAACGTAGCTACTTGTTGTGGACTGTGAGGCGCCGAGCTAGGATGCATTGGACAGTGTACAAGATTATATTCCTGGCGTTAATTAATGTTTAGTTAATGGTAAACCAGATATCTACTGTATCCATTTATATTGTTTAATTGGCATAATTTTAACCCTTGTGCGGTGTTCGGGTTTTCAGTGTTTAGAAAGAGAAAAATTATTCTTCCTTCCTTCCTTGCTTACAAAAACGTAACAATGGAAGCTTGCCTCATGTATATCTTGGATAATATATTTTCGGATAAAAATGTTTTTCCACCCATATTTTCTGATAGATTTTTCTTCATTACACTTTGTCACTAAAACCAGTATCACGTTTCTTCATTACTGTGCTCTTACAGGTGAATTCCATGTATGTCAGTACTGCTTAGATTTGAGATCAAGTATCTTTGCATTAGTCGTCATGGCTGTATTGATTAAATAAAGCGTAATCTCACACCAAACAAGGGTTAAACGATAAACAGACCTTACTTTGCAGTCGGTCTTGCAGGAGTTCTAAAAACAAAATGAAACACTTTTCTAAACGAACAAAATAATTTAGCTCATATACTCGATAATAAAACACTTTCGAAATTAACTCGAGAATAGATTTTATTTAAAAAGAAACGGAATGCAATACTATGCTCGTTAATTTTGATTATCGCAGTAATGAGTGGACAGACGTCCTAAATGAAGTGTTTTCTTTTTTAGTAGCTTCCAGCCGTTTGGATACAAACATTAATTGGCAAATAATATAACCCGATTTAGTCCCATAGTTGGGATTAATTGGACGTGTTATACATTATTACAGCAGCAGATTAGAATAGAATAAATAGATGCAGCATAACCTGTAACATCGGTGCTGTGCAACGTTAGAAACACATGTATAATACACGCTTGAAGAAGCATAATTTAAATGTATGTATGTGTGTGTAAATATATCAGCTGTCAGGTCTGACTGCAGTTTCTTGCAGCCCTGCCGTTTTTATAAATATTTTATTCTGACAGCTGGTTGTGTAAAATTTGAAGCTCTGAGCCTTTTTTTTTTCCTTCGTTTTTTTAACAAGTTGAGCTTTAGAGTAAGAGTGAATTTGTGTGGTGAGCTTGTGGGTGTATGTGTGATGAGATATGATATCAAATTCTTCCCATACTTTTGTTGCATACAGACTGAACAATTGTGGCCCCTTTATTTTATTCATTAAGGTTCAGTGTATCTTTGCCAGCCTACATCAATCTGCAAAGGAGTTGCAGAAAAGCCTCATGTTCATCGAGCCGTGAGTCACACATAATTTTTAAAGCTGTTATGGTGAATATCCAAACAATTTGTTTGCCTTCCGGAAGTTATTGTAGCCTTTTTCCTTTTTTTTTTCTTAAAAAAAAAAAAAAAAATCACACAAATGGGTAAATCTTCAGTGGCACTAGTATTACTATTTGAAGTAGTATCACACAGCTTGAGCTAAGACGTCTGGTCGCGCTGAGTCCAAACGAGCAGTTTTCCATTACACGTCTGTTTTCAGAAGGCAATTTTAGCAGTCAGTCCACACACACACACAAAAAAAAAAACTTTGCACACAGCATTTACAATCTGACTTGTGTATGACTCCCAACTTCTTACTACAGGTGTGCGCGAGAAAACTGTTCCCATTTATACTTTTCTACAGCGGGTTTAAAATTCTGCAGCTGAGGTCTTGAAGATGCAGAAGGGTACAGTATGTGGTGCAAGTCGCAGTGTGTATAACCTAAATTTTTTTCCTTGGATTTCTTTTGCATCCTTGTTTTGAATTTCCTTTGAATGTTCACAGTTATAAATAAAGGCTTGGCTGGAACATTTGATTTTAAAATTTTAAATCTATTTATAGTCGTAGTGGCCATCTTCCATTTTCTAATGAAAATGATACAGCATTAAGGTAGCAGCTGTACTTGACACGACTTAACTGAAACCTAAATTGTATTATTATAATGTTTTTACACCGCTCCCAGCCCAATCCTTTGACCCTCATTATAGAGTGGGCGTTGAGCCTTATAAAAAGTTAACTGAGTTGAGGCTCTGATAATAACCCATTTGAGGCTTGGGTAAGGTAAGCACTAAGAATAAGAACAAAGTACCACACACATACAAAACAACCTTTATTACTGCATTAATACATTAGTATAGTCCAGTAGAGGCACATTTACTCTACTAATGGATACCTGTAATGTTACATTAATAAAGTACAATGAAAACCCTGACAAGCAGCAATATACAAATAGTTTTTACTCATTTGGATAGGTACAAAGTATTTAAATGGAACTGTGGTATGTAGTACAATTACATTAATATGTATTGAAGCACTGGATACCTCGCCACTGTTATCGAGTATGTGAGGGCTGTCTCACTGGTTCTTCTTTTGGGCTGTTTCAGGGGATGAGACGCGGCAGAGGGTCAAGTTCACTGACGAACGAGTCTGCAAAAGTCACCTTCTCAACTGCTGCCCACATGACATCCTCTCTGGAACTGTAAGTGAGACAAACTTCAGTTTTGACCCATCCTGAAAGCTTTAAAAACTCAGTTCATTTCTAAGAGGTTGGAAAGAAATTTCAGAAAGGAAAAAAAAAAAGTGCTATAAGTGTCTTTAACTTTTGCAGTCATTTTTTTTACATTATAATTTGTTTATGTTTGAGTTTATGCAGCATAACTCATGTCTGTCTGTTTTGGGTTTTTTTGGTGATAGCGCATGGACCTGGGGGAGTGCACTAAGATCCATGACCTGGCACTTCGGGCTGATTATGAAATTGCCTCCAAGGAGAGAGATCTTTTCTTTGAGCTTGATGTAAGTGAGGTTCCTTTTACTAATGATATATTAATAATATTATTAATTAATAATAATCTGGAGTGAGTGAGGGACAGGAGGTGACTGAACAAACTGCTCTCCATCATGGCCCATTTCACACGCTCCACTCCACACTACCGAGGCAGCAGAACTCCTTCTCCCTTAAAATGATTTAAGCCCGCTTTCAAAAAGAATGCTTTAGGAAGTCTTTTTTTTTTTTATACCTTCTTGCAGCTATTTCCCTGATTTATTGTGTGCGTATTATTTATTAATGCAAGTTGCACAATCTTAGACTTTTCACTTTTCTTTAACTCATTTTTATGGTTTCTTTGTTTTTTTTATCAATGTTGTGCATATTTAAAAAAATTGCTTTTTCTCACGGTTTAAGGCCCTAGGTGTGCGCTTGTGGCACTTTTACTTTACAATAAGTAGTTCAATTCTTATTACAATTCTTTATCGTGCTGCCGTAACACAATAATTTCCCTTGAGAATGAATAAAGTGTCTATCTATCTGTCTTGCAAGTCAGCACCATTCGTGCCAAAAGCGTTTTTGAAATGATGCAAGTGCAAATCAAAACATTTGTATTTGCCAAGCAGTTAAGTTAAGTAATAAAGTGACTGCTGAGTGTGTTAATAAAAGGTGTTGCTCCTACAGGCAGTGGATCACCTAGAGTCTTTTATTGTGGACTGCGATCGGAGGACAGAACTGGCCAAGAAGCGCCTGGCTGAGACCCAAGAAGAGATCAGTGCAGAGGTGGCAGCAAAGGTGAATGATGCAACATTTTTATGCTTCATAAAGTC
This sequence comes from Neolamprologus brichardi, assembly GCF_056152115.1. Classification (NCBI taxonomy): domain Eukaryota; kingdom Metazoa; phylum Chordata; class Actinopteri; order Cichliformes; family Cichlidae; genus Neolamprologus; species Neolamprologus brichardi. The sequence goes on from NC_142111.1 coordinate 9,978,664, forward strand.
TGTCTTTCCTTATGCAACATCCAGTGGACCCTGTCAGTGTGTTTTTTCGCTCAACATAACCTGTTGTCTCTTGTGTTGGTGTGGCTGTTTTGTAGGCAGAGAAGGTGCATGAGCTAAATGAGGAAATAGGAAAGCTCCTGGCCAAGGCTGAACAGCTCGGAGCTGAGGGCAATGTGGATGAGGCTCAGAAGGTCCTGCAAGAGGTGGAGAAGGTGCGCACGAAGAAGAAGGATGCAGAGGTAAGGAATGAGCTCTCAGAACTTCAAGCTTGTGGTGCTTTCCGTCTCTTAATTCTCTGAACTTCTGACACCTCGCTGTCTCTTTTATTCCCTCTTGAACCATTTCAGGAAGAATATAGAAACTCCATGCCAGCCTCAAGCTTTCAGCAGCAGAAGCTTCGGGTGTGTGAGGTGTGCTCTGCTTACCTTGGTCTCCATGACAACGACCGTCGTTTGGCTGACCATTTTGGCGGGAAGCTTCACCTCGGCTTCATTCAGATCAGAGAAAAACTGGACCAGCTAAAGGTGTGTATACCTTGTTTACAGCCAACTCATAAAAATATGAGTGACATGGTGCTGAATACTCGCTAGAAAGGGAGGATGATGTAAAGGCTTTAGATATTTGTTTGTTTTGACTTTATTTATTTCTTTTTATCAGAAAACTGTGGTCGAGAAGCAAGAGAAGAGGAATCAGGAGCGCTTAAAGAGACGAGAAGAAAGGGAGAAGGAGGAAAGGATGAGGAGGAGGTGAGTGCCGATGTTAAAATCCCGATGACATTTACAGCAGTGCGTGTTTTACTGTTTAACTCTGTGGTTTTATTTTATAGGACAAGATCAAGGAGCAGAGAGCACAGAAGGTGAGGAAGCTCCCTCTTCTATCTGTCAGTTCATTCGTTCCAGGCTTTTATGAGTCCGATTTGTTCTGTTCAAGTGAGCTAATGAAATATGCTGTCTGCTGTCTTTGCCAGGTCCCGTTCTCGTGACCGCAGAAGGAGACGCTCACGCTCTTCGTCACGAGACAGGCGCCGTTCCCGCTCACGCTCCAGGGAGAGGAGGAGACGGCATCGCAGCCGATCCCGCTCACGCAGCCGAGGACACCGTCACAGCCACGAGCAGAGCTCCAGACACAAGTAAACACAGACGAAAACCCTTATTAATCTATACTCCCGTGAAAGAGAATTGAGCAAACACACGGAAATCTGTGGGATACTGATTGCGTCGCCTAAGAACAGTCGGTGAAAATAAAAGGAAACAACAATTACATGGGCTCTTTTTTGAGCCCTTTATCCAGCTTCAAGCTTGTGTTTTGGCATTTTACACATACAATCCTTCTCTTTTTTTCAACTGCTCTTTTGTATTTGTGTTACTAACCTGAATATCTCATATTGTTTTGTCGCTCAGGTCGTCCAGAGATCGAGAGCGCTCGTCCAGGGACCGTGACCGCTCATCCAGAGACCGGTCACGGGAGCGAGACAGAAGGGATGGTATGAACGGCAGGTCGGACTCGCGCAGGGCAGACGACAGAGACGTGGGAGACCTCTGAAGACCAAACTCCATCCATGACCACAACACCACAGCCCCCTCCCGTCTGTCCATTTATAATATCCTAATGTTAAACACTTTGCCTCGACACCCCACCCCTCTGTTTTCCCGCCTGCCTCCTTTCTTTGCTTTAGTGCAGCCAGAGTGCACACATACTATCAAGTATAAAATTGAGTTTTTTTGTTTAGTTGGTTTTTTTTTCCTTTCTTTCTTTCTTTTTTTTTTTTAATAGCATCAGATACATCAGATTTTTGGGGATTTGGCAGGTTATTGGTCAGTAGTGGAGTGTACTCTTAATACCCACATCTGTAACTCGGTGACTTGTCTGTATCCAGTCCATCCCTCGTCTTGTTACTGCCCTGAAATGTGTCCACTAGAAAAGGCAAACTGATCTGCTGGACTGGAGCATAAAAATGTAACTGGTCCATGTTCTTTTTATTATTATCTGATGGTCTTTTGATAAAAAAAAAAAAATCTGTCTGTAAATATATTCTAGGCTGACTAATTGTCTGAAAAAGCCTAGTCTTGTCAAGTAGTTTCTTGGTTTTTCCCCCCTCCTCATCTCCCTCCTTGAAGATTTCGTTTCGCCGTCTCAGTGCAGTTCTTGAATGTCTGTCCACATAATGGTCTTCAGTACTTAGTTCTCTAAAACCCACTTAAAGTTTTACATTCAAAGGTTTTAAAGATGTTAGCATTAGTATCCAACTTGCCTCCCTTTTTTGTCTTTTTTTATTATCATAAGTGATCAGGTTACAGGTTACTTTCTTCAGTATAAGTGAAATCTTCTGATCTATATTGGTGGCAAGTCTCTTTATCATTTCTTTCTATCTTGATTTCTTTTTAACATACTGCAAATAAACAATATCTTTAGAATTTGTGTCAGCATGTGAAGCAGTAGGTTCAGAAATGATCAAGTTCAGATCTACTTACCTTTAAGTGAAAAATTTAAACATTTTTTGGCCCAACTTGAACAGATTTCTTTTCCATTATGATTAAATGCAAACAGATTTTAATGGATGCACTGCTTTACCTAATGTGTGAAGTCATATCTGTTTGTTCTGCTGGAAACCTTTCTTTAAAGTCTCAATTAAAAAAAAAGAAAAAAAGCACCATTTGGAATTTAATTGTGTTGAATTGTGTTGACAAGGTCGTGTCATTGTTAAGATGTGATAATAATGGCTGAATTTTTACAAATGTGTATTACAAAGATAAATACATTTCATTTAAGTTAATTAGGCAGAGAAGAAGACAGCTGTTACACTAAAATGAATATGCATTACAAACGGGGCACTGCAGTGTTAAAATATTTAAGGGGGATCTCTTACACTCATTTCCATTTTTAGATTCTACTGGAGAACCACTGCAAGATTCACAGCTCAGATTAATTCTTAGTTTTGTTATACTGGGCCTAAGTCCAACACCTCAATTCATCCTGGAACAAACCACTCTAGTTCCCTTTCCCCTCTCTTTAAACCAGCCTTCTTCTGATTGGCTGGCCCTTGCAACCAAAGGGTTTAAACAGCCCGAGCTGTGTACCTGAGGTGTGTCATATTTGCACCACTGTACAAAGCCAAGAGTAGAAAAAACATTCCATAAAAATTGGTGGAGCCCTTTGAAATCTGACCTTCTGACTCCTGGTTTACTTGTACGTGCTCCGATCGCTGTTCGAAACTGTGTCCATGTTTAATATGAGCATCCACAAAAAACACTAACTGTACATATATGGCATAAAATAAGGAAAAGCAAAATCAGTCCCCTTTAGTTTTCACGGCACCTGGTTATATTAAATTCCTACGTCTCATATTGTTGACAGAAAGCTCGATTTTAACATCAGGTAATAATGCCGTGATTTAATGTTAGATAGTCAAGTTACTGCCACATGTTCGGTCTCTGGGGACGGGAAAATACAGTCCTTCATGTAACGCTCTTCACAATGTGGACGCTGTTCCTCACAATGTACTGCTCTCCAGCTTCAGATCAACCTTCATTTTCTGTTTCTCCATGACTGCCTCCAGCTCTGTGGCCCTTCTGGCATCCTGTAAAAAGTAGAAATCAATTTAGACTGTGTAGCAATGAGATGTTTACAGTAATTTAAACCTCATGCTACTGAGTTCAGGTCATTCCATCTTAAATTACCGTGAGCCTTCTGCTCAACACTGAAGGTTTTTGTGAAATCCATATACGTAGAATACATTTCAAGATGTTTTTTAATGGCCTGTCAGCACGTTTCCAGCATGTTTCTTTCACACAAAATATGGGACGAAGTTTGGACATCACAAAAACTAGAGATAAAAGCCGATAAAAGCCTAAAAAATGATGCTGGCCTTTCTTACCAAAATAATCCAAATACCAATGTAAAATTTCTCACACACACAAATGCATTTTTAATGTCTCTTAATCTTTTCCTGAATTATAAGACTCTTCCAGGGTAATCTGGATGGCATGTGGGACTTGAAAATAAGAATTTTGTTCTGTTTGGATTAGACTGTCTGCTGATCCAAATGTATCATATGTCCTCAGTCCAGCATGAAAGATAAAAGATGAATGAAAATATGTTAAAAGTAAGTAATTTTAAATCACTGATTACACTCATAATTGTGTTTTTGCATCCTGCCAAAAATGATCATGTTTAGTTTTCCTAAAACCAATAAAAATGTTAATATTGAAGCCTTTGATATGGCTTCCCTTTAAAAGATATAGCTGTTCTCTTTTCACTTACCTCTAGCAGTGATTTTTGCACAGCGAGCTGACTGTACACTCTGGCACCCTCCTCTGGAATCACAGCTTTCAGCTCTTCTTTGTTGAGAGAGAACAGCTGGGCGCCTGTCAGCACACCCAAACATGACACTGTCCTGAGGGACACAAAACATAATGGACTTCAGAGGATACTCTGGTGGAGCCGGTGCGTTCATCCATGTAATGGCAAAACACAAGTGTAGAACCAGCATTCCCTGGTTATACACAAAACGTGGTTTATCTGGTCTGCAGTCACTTACGGTTTGCTGAAGCCCTTCCCTCTGAGCCACTCAGCCACCTCCTCTGGAGGAGAGTGGTAGTCAAGGGGGAGGGAGGTGTCTGCAGAGCGAGGGATGACGAGGGGTTTGTTCATATTGGACTTTCCATTCGTCAGCCTCTGGAGCAGCTCGTCATTTACCAGCGTGACTGAAAAGTTTGGAGTTTAAAGAAGTAACAGGACTCAGTGTTGGAAAGACATAGCTCAAAAGTTCATCTTAAAACATGACAACATGGTTTAAATCCAAAATAATGAACCCATTATAGCGTTACATGAAGGACTGTGTTTTCCCATCCCCAGAGACCGAACATGTGGCAGTAACTTGACTATCTAACATTAATTCACGGCATTATTACCTGATGTTAAAACCGAGCTTTCTGTCAACAATATGAGACGTAGGAATTTAATATAACCAGGTGCCGTGAAAACTAAAGGGGACTGACTTATGAGCAGCCTATCACTGTGCTTTTTTGTATCTTTTTTACATTTTGGTTATAGAACTTTTTTAATAAATCTTATATTTCCCATTCAAGAGTATGACTGTACTTACCTTAATAATTCATCATCTACATATAAAATGTATCCACACAAACTGAATGATTATTAAAGACTGTGTGATATGTTTTTAAGATCCACAACTGCTACCAAGTGGACCTTAAGTGAGATTGTTTTGGCAACATTCTTTTATTAGTTTGGGGTAATTTTTCATTTGTTTTCCTTTAAGACAGGGGTGTCAAACTCAAATACACAGTGGGCCAAAATTCAAAACAAAGTCGCGGGCTAACGTTAATATTTATTGAAATATATTTATTCCTCCAGATATAAGAATAAATCTTTTCTTATGGACTCAAACACGTTTTGCTGAAAAACTGAATATGGAACAAGCAAAGCTTAATACTAAACAATATATATATTAGCTGTATAATACCAGTAGGCCAGCTCTAATAGTAATTTGGTATGGCTTCGCGGGCCAAATGTAATTAGGCTGCGGGCCAGATTTGGCCCGCGGGCCAGAGTTTGACACCTATGCTTTAAGATTTCAAGCTCTGTCTCAAATTACTTTACTTCAGTTACATTGAATCTCTCACTTCAAATAAAATAGAGGAATAGCGAGAGTAAAAAGCAGTTGCTTTTCTATTCAGAGGGGAGGTGAGCCACAGCATTTTAGACTCTGCATCCTTGATTTGGTTGATTTTTCCACCAGATGCCCTTCCTGACACAACCCCAAAGGGATTTGTGTCTCTTCCAGGGATCAAATTGGGAAAAATTGGGAAAGGTTCACCTGTTAGGCAAACGTGCAAACCGCTACACTACAGAGCCACAGTCTAGGACACATAAAGTTGTAGTCCGTTACCTTTGTCATTGTCCTCAACAGCTTGCACATGCTGGTTGTATGATGGTAAGCTGCGTGGGCGCTGTGGGGAGTGGGTGGGGGTGGTTTTGGGAAGAGCAGGGGGGGTGGGTGGGGCAAGAGTGACATTCTTGGAAAGTGGAGGCGCAGCTGGAACCTGAAGGAATGTGGAGTGAAGAAAAAAATGAGTTGGCTCTGATGGAATGATCAGATGAGAGCTCGTGTGTTTCACCTGTGCATGCATGTGTGTGGGTGTCTTTTTTGCCATCTTACACTGGGGGGTTTGTTGTGGACAGGGCTGTCTATGTGAGCCATGGGCTCCAGGATGTTGAAGGGGACAAAGCCGACCTGGTTAAACTGATTGCGACACTTCCACCAGCGCTTGGATGACTCGATCACCTGTCAGACAGAGAGGGTTTCTGTCAGTGAGAGGGCTGTAAAGTGTATCAACAACTGCAAATAGCTTTTGTCAAACAACGAATAAAAGGACTTTTATGATGGTTCCTTGAGTGCGCCATAAAATGACTTGCTTCACTGTGTGCTTTTACAAACAGCTTGATTCTGTTACCTCCAGTGTCTCCCCCTGCTGCACTGAAAGCTCACTGCTGTTCCTGGCAATGAAGTCATAACTGCAGCAGTAGAGTCTGTCAGGCCCCGGTGGGAGTGAATTTCTGACCAAACGAGACAAAGTTTGTTTTTATTTGGTCGAGGTTAAGAAAACAAACAACAAAAACAGCAGTTCATTGATTTATGTCTTGTAGATGACTTACGTGTCATCGTTTGGTGGCTGAGGTGGTTGTTGCTGTTGTTGGAGCAAAAAAAAAAAAAAAATAGACAAGTTAAGACAACACAAGTTAGCACAAAATGCATAAAGTATGTAGATAAATATAATGTCAGTGTATATCTGGGTAAGGCTGACTGCATTAAAGTTTGAGAAACTAAGGTGTTATTAAAAAAAACAAAGAACTAACTGTGAACCTTATACAATTTTTAGCACGGATGGACAGAAATGTGAGCTGACCTGTCAAAAAGCGGAAAGTGTATCTCCACTGTTTACTGTACGTGAGGTTTATTCATGCGTTAGTATCTTAAGCCCCTGTGTTGTCCTTTTACACACTCATCCATAGTTCTTGTTTCCACTGATCTACGATTAATGACTTCGAAATCACGTTATAGAAGTATCCCACACCTCTTGTTTTTCTCGAAGGGCTTCGAGTTTGTGCTGTGACTCGACCGGATCCTCCCAAACCTGCCCGTCAGGCTTCAAGGCTTCTGGCTTCCAGCCATCAAAGAACACTGGGGTGTATGGAGCTACAGGCCCACGCAGCTGAGACCTGAGAGAGCAGAACAAGTCACTGCCTTGGCCTTCAATGAGCTCAACAACCAAAACTATGATTGCTATTCAAGCAGTTTTCATTGAGGGAAGTTATGACATTGGATTTTCCTCTTAAAGCTTGCTTACAAGATTAAATATAATAGGTCTTATGTACATTTGACAGCTAATCCATCGGTTCCCTTTTCTTAACATGAGAAATCAATAAATCCCAAAATGCCTTAAGTGGATTTGTTATGCTTCTTATTATATAAATACTGTCACAATGGAGCCTGATGGAGGCTCCTGTTAAACATGGCCAAACTTTCAAAGAATCCCTGAGGGCTCAAAGCTCAGGCTTCAGCTGTCAGCCAATCAGAGGAAAGTGTTTTGTCTTAAAGTAAGGGGACCCTCACCCCATGAGCTGAAACTGAAGTGCTGAGACAAAAGACCGAAGAAGACAGATAAGGATTTCTTTTTAGTCTTTCAGTCCAAGAATAAAAATATGGAACTGGATATGAGCATAAAAACGTCCCTTTTAATCTCCTGTCTCAAAAAATCTGCTTATTTCAAAACGCAGGTAAAACAAATGATTTCAAGGGAAACGAAGTACAAAAATATTGCTTGGTTGAAACAAAGATGTTGCTCTTCAGCAGATAAAATCTTCAGTGAACCCAAAAATGTAAAAAGGTGACACATAACTATCAACAGAGGCAAAATGCTCCCTTTCCACAGCCTCTGGCCAGAGTTGAGCTTGATACAACACCAAGACTGGAAGTTTTTAATGTGCTGGGAAATAAAACACCAGTTTCACAACTAGTAAGAGACAGACAAGCATTGATACCGACCGAGGGTGTGTCCAGTTGGGTCCCAGCGACGTCCAGAGCTGCCTCTCCTCCTCAGTCAGGGTATCTTGTAGAAGGGACACAGCAGAGCTGGTCAGGGCAGGACTGGATATGGCGGCTCCAAAAGCTGGTCCTCCTGTTGTTTTTACCATCTGCGCAACATACAGATGAGACAAAATCAGTGTGTCTTTTATCCTTTCTTCCTCCCCTCGCCCACAAGTGTTCGCAGCAGATGGCTGCACCTCCCTGAGCCTGGTTCTGCTGGAGGTCTCTTCCTGTTAAAAGGCAGTTTTTCCTTCTTACTGTTGCCAAAGTGCTTTTTCAAAGGGGCCAAGTTATTGTTGGGGTTATATCTATATTATTATCATTTCTTTTCCTTCAATATGAAACGCATTAAGGCAGTTATTGTTGGGATTGTTTGGCTAAACTGAACTGATGTTCCCACGTCTGCTTTAATGGATCTGGCATTCAAAGTCTTAACAATCGCTGATGGTTCTACCATTCTTCTGCCCGATAGCCCAACATCAAACCACAGATGTAACAACAAATCCAAAAAACCTAATGGATACATCTGCACACAAAAGCCAAAGCACACAAGAAGACGCACACGCACGTCTTTGAGAGACAAGGCTGCGTGTTCCCATTCAGGTGTGTCAGTTTACACAAATCAAACAAACCCTTTTCATCCTATTTGATTCATACTGGAGTGGAAAAATTAAAGCACATACTTTGAAATATTTCTTTAATTTCTGCTAACTCACAGTGTATCATCATGAGTGATGTTGATACTTTAATGAAGGGCATTGGACATTTCCATGAAATCAAAGTAAATAAATGATAAAAGGCACTTGATTTCTAAAAAAAGCAGCCATAAATGGCCCACCTTTTTTTTCCCAGATGGAACTTACCAACGTCCTAATTTAAAACAGGCGTCGAGGGACAACAAAGTGGCCTTTCTAGTGTCGAGACAAGCTCAAATCTAAACCAAATGTTTGAGAGGTATGCACCAGCAACCCCTGCCCGCATACAAATACAGCCAAGGAAACTGCGTAGATCAAACAAATGCTGGATTTTTTGGTGATTTTCAATCAGGCCGCTGTGCAGGGAACTGCCCTGTGTAAACACTGAATAGAAGCTGTAGCTTCTGACAACATCACTTAACTACTCTGAAGACTTTCCATTATTTTGACATGACACATGCTTACAGTTCTGCACTGATGTCCACTAACATCAGGAACAAAAACGCTGCCGTCAAGCAGAGAATGTGTCTTTCGAATCTAGGCATTTACCCCCAGTTGACTTTGCCCCCGCATGGCATTACGTGTCACACGGATTTATTCGAAGAGGTTGGTCATGCTCCCCTGCAGTGAAAGACAACACCTCATATTTACAGCAATAGCAACAACAGTTGCTGAGGTAGAGTTTATAACCCTGACTCACCATATCCAGAGGCTTGAACACATGGTGAATGAGGTCCTCTGAAGAAGGATTGGTGATGGTTGATTTCAGGCGAGCCTGAGAAATAAACAGAGGCGATGAATATGCAGCTGCCACGAGTAAGCAAATAATGCTTGGGACTTGATGGTATACATACCAAGAGGCTGAAGCAATATTTGAATTTCTGGAAGATATCAACGAATTCCCCATCTGGTGGAGGGCGAGCCTTTGTGGCGAGTAGCTCGTCTGTTGTTTGGGAACAAAATATAACAGCAGTTGATGGATATGTTGCTTCAAACTAGAGAAACTGGAGAAATCTCTGCATCTCCCTCTTACCTTCAGCGCTTTGCTTTTTACTTTTCTTCTTCTTCTTCTTTCTTTGATTCAGCACCGTTGCAGCTTCAGCAGTCTGCTGCAGCTTGCCCATGAAGGCCTCGATTTCGTCGAAACAGTGATTAAGGATCCCCTGAGGAAAGAAGAATTGCCTTCGTTACGTGAAAAGCAGCCAAAAGTGGCGACAAAAGACACAAAAGAGATGAGCTGGCTTACCACTTCTCTCTCTGCTCGCAGGAAAGAGATATCAGGTCCGCCATTTGCTGTCATGAAATAGAGCAAGGGACTCAGTTTATCCATGTTCATTTATCTCTGCACTTCCCAAAGCCGCCCTCTCACAAACACAAGCTGACAAAGCCATCTCTGTGCTCCGGAGAGACGTTTGCCTCGAATACCTGTCGCTTCTCTCCTTTCCTCCTGCTCACTTTCCCAACCCTTCTGAATAATTCTGAAGCACTACTGAACAGGCATGCATGTGGAAAAAGAAGTCTTCTGTGTTTTTTCTTACCTCTGGGTCCAGGGTAAGGTGGAGGGTTGACAGGTGGGGGATTAGGAGCATGCAGCATGGGAGGACTTGGTATGTTATAGGGGTCGAACATATCTCCTCCACTCTGAAGCCTGCGGGGCGAGAGGAGAGATTCAGTGCTTCTGCCACAACACGGCACTACGGGTTAAAAAGTGATAACAATGTTTTTGTTGATGATGGTGCAGGTGTACACTCAGCGCCAGCAAATGAGACGCCCTTCAGCAAGGGCTCAAGAAGTCATATTAACAAGCTCACATTCAATGCCGTAACAGCAGCATCCTCTTGGTAAGAGCTCCAAACAGCTCTATGAGCGCAGTGCACTCCTCAATCAACGTGGCGCCTCTAAGATTGAACCCTTTCCCTTATAAAGAAGACATCCGATGACCTCCCCAGCACTCTTAACGATGGGTTTTGACACCTCAGTATATATCAATAAAGATGTGGTTTTACGACCAGTACAACAGTTTCCAGGTTTTTCCAAGGGTAGCTGCGTAAACAGGGACCACTCTCACTAACTTCTAATGCAAACCCAGTCATTTTTGTCCAATAAGCAAGTCTGAAATATGCTTAGCTCAAAAAGGAGCTTTAAAGGTTACTCCCAGCAGGCTAACAAGGGGTAAAGAGTTAATCCTCCAGCCCTTATCCAACCATGAAAAAAGAGTAAACTAATTTCCTAATTTTGCATACTCGTTTCCACGCTAAACACAAACACTTTACATTAGCAAACAATAAAAACAGTGAGTCCGCCTTGACTTTTTTATCCAAAAAAATACAAGTAACCTAACAGTGATGACTTCACTTTTTTAGAAATTTTAATTAAATTCTGATGTAAATACAAAAGGCTCCTGCTGTGTCTCTTACCACATGTCTCTGCCCTTCACGTGTCCTTTAAAGAGAAATGTTCTCAAAGCCAGACTATGCCCGGAGCCTTCGCCTCTGCTCCCTTTGCCTTCTCTACTCGCCGTCACAATGGCCTTGCTATCTCTGTCACACCTTCTTAAGTTATGTAGAAACCGGTAGAACGAGTCTTTTGCTCGCTCTCTCTCAGCTGTTTATACTGTTTGTCCTCCCTCTCTCTGCCTCCACACAGGTGGATGGCAACACAAAGCTGCTTTGACTCAGTGGAAAAATGTGACATAATGACAACGACGGCGAAAATCAAACTGCTTTAAATGGGATGTGGGTCTGAGTTTCCTTTTTGTGGCTGCCAATTAAACTCCGCCCATGCAATGTGATTGTGAACACAGAAGCGTGCTCTCCCATTAAAACCGTGCCGAGAAATGCACTTTTGTGGGTGCGTGATTATGACAGTCACTGTACCTGTCATCAGGGGGCAGCTTACTCTTGCTGGCGGTGGAAGTCGAAACTGCCAACGTGACTTCGTCGCAGATTTGCTGTGCCTGTTTAAAATGACAACATGTAAGTGGCATCACTGGTAAAACCTGATGCAAATAGACCCTATGACTCATGCAGGACAACACTTGGGGAAACTCCTCGCGCCGTCAGCACTCACCTTCACCGTTTCACAGTTAAAGAAGTGGATGTCTGGCTTCTTCTGATCTTCACCTTGGCAGACTAACATAAGGAGGGATGGGAAGTGTTTTTCTGTGTTAACAGCTTGACAGCGGAAGATGGATCTGAAGGCGTAGCTCTCCAGCTCGTCCTGCAAGGGCAGATAGAACTGATTGGTCATTGTGGAGGCAAATATGTGTGGTATTTCACAGCTGAGCACATTTAAATCTCTTCATCATCCACTGAGATGCGCCTGCCCTCACCTGACTCTGTACGTCTCTGAGATAAATGCCCCCTGTTCCCACATCCAGGTACATCTGTTGACTCCATAGCTTTTTATTCTGAGCCAGGAAGGAAAGACGGTTCTGAGCTTCCTCAACGCTCTGCACTTCCCCGTTCTGCAGCGAGAATGTCAGAAGGTGCTGCAAAGTAATGAGGAAGAATGAGCACATGAGGAAAAATGCACGATAAAAACACTCAAGAGAAGGCACTCACTGTGACGATATGTCGAGTGATGTTTGTCATGTTTTTTCCACTCTGTCAGCTGGAGATGTGTAAGATAAAGCAGCTTTCCTAAAAAATCACAGACCTAGAAAAGGAAGCAGAATACCAGGACCACTCAGAAACACATTCTGGACAGAGTTACGAGTGACATTTGTAGATGGAGAGAGTAACGATGGTGTTGCTTTAACAAGTTATCAGCAGCTCCTACTTCCTAAAGCTAAACAGACTTACTCACAACAGAAATATCCTCATTCAAATTTGCCCTGCCCCTCCCCTTTTCCAGCTTACGTCTGTCTATCCCAGCTCTGTTTCAGTAACACAGGATTCTGGTGAGTGAGTGAGTGAGTGACTGAGCGAGAGAGCCGCCCGACCTGTCTGGTAACAGTTCAAAGTATGATACCAACCTCTCTGTTTCTCAGTGACCACTGAACAAGAGTCACCGGCATCAAAGACAGCAAACACTTGGTATAACTCACATGGTGTCACTTAAGAACTCTGCCCACAAAAAAAATATCACTTAACCTCACATTTATGAGCACTCAGTGCCAGCCTGGTCTTGCACAAACATACAGTGTGGCATTTCAAAATGAACACTGGGACAGTGCGGTAAGCATGATGATTTGTGCACAAACTATAAGTAAAAGCACTGTTTTAAATCAAGGAAACATTTCTACATCTAAAGAAAGCTTTACTTTGCATCCATCCATTATGTTTTTACAAAATATATTCTATGTGCGCAACTTAACTGTATAGATTTGACAGAAAGAGCTGTGGTCTTGTTGATGTTAGGTAAGAAGATTAACACAATCATGCTAGGTTAAGTCAGAATTAAGTCAAGTGTCCATGGTGCTTTTGATTTTAGTACATTTTCATAAGCAAACCTTCAAAATCTGATGACAAATACTGAATTACTGGTAAATGTTTGGTTACACCTTCATAAATTACTACGAGTATCCAAGAAACCTATACAGCATACAACAAAATGACTTACCATACTCATCTAAATGTATTTGAGAGTCAAATAATCAAAGACCTGAGATGTCAGAGACTGGAAATAGATGTCAAATCAGCTTACCGTAACTTGGTATACTTCCAGTGCCTGGATCTTGAGGTTAACAGAAACCAAAACCTGTCTCGAGCCTTAGTGTGACTAGAGGTATCTTACTCACCCTGAGGTATGAAAGCCTTGACAAGCAGAGGTGTGTCACACTGTGGAGTCCCGCCCAGTATTTCACCCCACCTTAAAGATAAAAATATATATTTGTTTCTCTCTCCTGTACACCTACAAGTGCATTCCACACAGGAAAAATGTAAAGGTTAAAATGCAGGCTAGGCTAGGCTGCAGTTGGAAGATAAAGTTGGTGAACGGTGACACAGAGTGAGTGGGTGAAAATAAATGCTCAGAGGCCTGAACTGAACCTAGTCGCTGTGCCGCTGGAGTGGGCTGCCACGGAGAGTAACGGAGGGAAGAGAGGTCCATGCAAAGGTGCAGTGTGCAGGAAAATAAAACAAACCAGAGATTGATTAGCTCAGATAATTTTTCATTGTCAGTACTTGAAGCAAATTGTGGGGTGGAAAGGTTTTTGGCTTCTGGGAGGAGAGTTTGAGAATGACAAATGAAACCTGTAGAGCTGCTGTTTCAGCACCCAAAGAAATCAGGCAATTGAGAAATCACTGACACAGTTCTGATGGGCTCAAAGGGCCAAAAATCTTTATCTTTTGCTGTTATGGGAAATTTCTGATGAAGTCAGAATTTCTGCAAGTGAAGAAGATTTCGGGAGTTACTAAAATTATAAGGTTATTTAGTGTGCTTAGCAAAGGGAGGGGAAGTAGAGCTGTGTATTCTGTTGATAGGTTATGCAGCTGGCAACTGTACGTGTACATATTAAAGAAGTTGTCATAAGACTCTATTCAAGCCCATTAAAAGTAGACCCTATGATTCAACAGAACCACCTATAGCAGCAGTAACCTGAAGTAATCCTTTTCTGTGTGACTTTATCGTTGTGGAGGAATTTCGGCCCACTTCTCTTTACAATGTTGCTTCGCTTCACTGAAGTATTGAAATGAATTCACGTACAGCTCTTTTAAGTTGCTGCCACAGCATTGCAATCGGGTTGAGGTCTGTACTTTGACTGGGTCATTACAACACCACGATTCTTTTCTTTTTCAGACATTCTGTTGTAGATTTGTTGGGGTGCTTGGGTTTTATCGGCCTGTTAAATTAAAGTTTATGTGCCAAGCTTTAGCTGCAAACTCAAATCATCACCCGTCCACCACCATGCTTGACAGCTGGTATGAGGTATTTGTGATGATATGCTTAGTTTCCTCCAGAAGATGGTGCTGTGCATCCTGGCCAAACATCACCACTTTCATCTGTCCAAAGGACACCACAAGACTTCCAGAAGTCTTGTGGTTTGTTTAAATGCAACTTTAAAAAGAAGCCTTTCTCCACTTTCATGAACTTCAACATTTAACATGCTAACCGAGACCTCTAGAGTTTGAGATGTAGCTCTTGGGTTTTTCTTTTCTTGGACAGTCTAACCTTGGGGTGAATTTGATGTTATGTTCGCTCCTGGGAAGGACTGGAGAAGCATTATTGTTCCACACCAGAAAACCGGAGAGGTCCTCCCACTTGCCGAGCAGCCGAGCGTCAAAAAATTGCATTTGATTAACAACACCTGCTGCTTTTTTTTTACCATCTTATTTCCTGTGAAAAATGATAACCACGATGGCAGGATTTCAATATTTCACATTTTTGGAATTTAATTAGAACATAAAGATTATTATTTCACACAATCGAAAGAAGTGCGTGTGTGTGTGTGGTGTGTGGTGGGTTGGGTGATGCATGATTGCACAGTGTACATGTTTGATTTAAAGGGATGAGGTGGGTTTCTCAGAGAAACTCACAAGTGGGGTGTCATAATTCATAACAGTAATTGACAAGACAAGTCCCACTTTATCCTCCAATAGAGAGGTGGGGGCGGAGTCAGTGAAGTTGGTGAGGTTGAAGCTCGACTTTGGTTTAAGGACAATTGAAAAACTATTTCAAGATCCTCTTCTATTACACGGACTTTGTTTGTATCACAAGGTATTTATCATTTATTAATTAATATGCCTAACTATTTCTAAAGTTGTAGATTTGTAGTTTATGAGTTTATGAGCGATATTAGACAGCTCTATTTAAACTTCCAAGCCGGCATACGTGGCATTTTGTGGGTCTGTACGCGTGAGAAAAATGTCGCTCCTCGCTCGGAGTAGAATTTAAATCTATTAACTATATAATCTGAACAATAACAATGTTGCTACAACCACTCACGGGCACGAAGTTCTAATCCCAGTAGGCTGTAAAAGCCATGTTGAGACTATTGCATCAGCCTCCGCCTCCTTTGTTTTCTTTTATTTTCTTATTTTGATAAAAGTGCGAAAACTGAGCAGAGACAAAAGATTTAGTGGTGGCAAACATAAAGGTAACAACTTAACCTGGATAAAGTGGTATTTCCCACGTGTTCGGATTTTAACCATCTACCTGGCATCACACATGAACACGTGTCAGTGGTGAGTTAAGGCTCTGCCTGTTATGTGCGCATTCGAGGCTCAAATCGCTAAAATCTAGGTGAAAGCTTTACCCACTGTGGGTGAAGTGGGTAAACAGCGGTGCATTATAGTTAATTGAAGTTAGACTAAATTAAAAGCCCAGTTTTAACTTTTTAACACTCCAAAGACCGCGTGTACCATAATAATAAAAAAAGAAAACATCATCAAATGTATTTGTAATTTCTACACGTCTTTAAAAAACTTTAATTATAAAATTCTTATTAAGTTTGTCATAGTTTAATATTTCTGATTTATTCGTTTATTCATTCATATTAACTTCCGTACTGTTGTGTATTTCATGATTTATTGCATTACAAGTGATGATTTTGTCTCACTTTTACTTTGAAAGTTACACAAACACACAAATGGGGAGTGGCTTCACGGCGTCGTGGCGCGAGACAGCGGAAGAACGCTGCTACGTCGTTGTAAACGGCTTAACGAAAATGCCGCGTCTATAACATAGCGGTTATAGGTCTTACTTTAGTATTTAATAATTTAATAATAGTGGTTTGAGAAATTTCTAGCATGTTACATTAAAGAAGAAATATAGAAACAGAAAAATAACTGAGCTCGATGTTGTTTTAGTAATAGTTCAGCAGCGACACGTGGCCGTTTCCTCTAACCAAAAGGAGGGATAAAGGATTATCGTCGTTGCTCTCCGTTACTTGTCGCTTTTTCTACCTTTTCGTTGACTACACCCGCTGCTTGCCAGGTGAGTTTGGCTTCACGTTAATTGTCCGTAAGCTCTCCAACAGCTGAGTCCAGTCAAATGGTCGAGGATGCTCTTAGCAATGATGCCATTGCATCAGTCCATTTACCGCGCAAAGTCACTAGAAGGGACTATTTTTGGGGCGCCTTAAGTGTTATTGAGAGTAACTGTAAGTGATATGGAGTATATAATTGGGGATTGTGTCAAGAATGATTTTATACTTACTTACTTACCAGGAGAATTCATTCATCGCCTGGCGACATAGCGGGTAACAGACAGTACAGTGCCCCATGCAACTAAGCCTAGTCCTGCCATTGATGTGGCCTAAATATTAGTAACACCTCAAGTTGTAGCATGTTTCAGTCCAGTGTTCTTTGAGTACAGCTCCCAAAATTATAATGAACAACTGCGTAAAAATGTAAAATAAACCTGGAAATGGTAAAATTAAGGAAGTTGGGGTTTTTTTTTTTTAAAGGTTTTTACTGATGTGGAAACCGAGAATCCACACAGACACTACCACACAGGCTAGATTCCTTTTTAGGCTTAAACGCCAAGGTGACAATCAAACGCTACCTAGGACTCCATTAGTTTGTAGAACTGAGGAAGCATCTTGGGTGAGGTGATGGTGATGAAACATCTTTATGAATCTACAAAGATATCTAGTCGCCTTCAACTTGAGCTACTGTGACCTGGATGTCCAAGCACCTGTACAGACAGACTTCTTTGTGGTGTCTGTATGTGAGCAGAACCTTGGAAAACAGTGTTGATTTGCATTATTAATCTGTTTGAAAAGTTAAAAATCTTTCATTTTGCTCCCTTCAATTTCAGATGGAGAAGCAGCCCTTGCCAGCTGATGATGACAGGACAGAAGCCACAGAAGTTGATGGGCTCACTGGAGAGAGCAGCCCGCAGGAGACGTCTGAGCCAGACGCCCGAGCCGGATGGAACAGTAAAATAGAGTACTTTTTGGCTCAAGTGGGATTCAGCGTTGGACTCGGCAATGTCTGGAGGTTTCCGTATTTGTGTCACCAGAACGGAGGAGGTAATCGTCTGCGACTCTTAACCACAGTAGATCACTGCCACGCACCGACTTCCTTGAAGGTTCAAGAGATCAAACGTAGTCATTTTAGGGAGAGGATGTGCAGCTTCTACTCTGCTCAGTGAAGCAGGCAAACACATGTGAAGAACGTTCACTGTTAAATGCACTCTTTTTGTTCTTCACTGTCTTTATTAGATTGTGTTTCCGTGTCTTAAACGAACACAAAACACGTTAAAATCACACCACACTACTAAAGTACAGGTCATGTGACGTGTGGCATTTCACATCACTTTGCCCCTATTTGGAAAAGTTCACTTTAAGTTACCAACAATAAGGGAGTAAAGCTGTATCAGAAGTGGGTGGTTGTGTGGCAGAGGATATTGTTTTCAGCTCCTGGTATACGCCTCTCCACATAGGAACTTTTAAAATATTATTTTGTAATGATATTCTTGCTTTCCCTCAGAAACTAATAAACAAAGTAACTGTCTTTGCATTACTGGACAAGCATGGGATTAGACCAACACCAGAAATGAAACAGTGGAGTTGTGTGTTTGCAGTTTTAGGGTGAAAGTCTAATCTGTATAAGCCAAATAGATCAAACTGGTGTTGGTGGAGGAGTATAAACTAGTATAAACATCTGCTTCTCCTTTGCACATGTGGTGTTGCTCTTTTGCTAACTGAGAGCCATTCTCTTCCCAGGAGCCTTTCTCCTGCTGTACATCCTGCTGATGCTGATTGTGGGCATCCCCTTGTTCTTCCTGGAGTTGGCAGCCGGTCAAGCCATCCGACAGGGCAGCATCGGAGTATGGAAATATATCTCACCCAGGCTCTCTGGCATTGGTTACTCCAGCTGTGTGGTAAGATAACAACTGTTGAATAATTAACCCTCCTCACTTCCTCTTCCTAACACTATCAGTTTGGGGCTGCGCAATTTACAGATGTCTTTTTGTGCAGGAAGTTTTTATGAAGGAAAAAGTACTATTTATGTATTAAAAGTTGTTTGGATAGAGTGGTATACAAAATTTGTTATTTGTTATCAAATAATTGTATTAGTCTGTCAGGGCCACATTCTCTTCTCCATCTTGAATGTCAGGACAGTTGTAGTTTATGAGAACAGGACTTTCTCTTTCATCCTGTAAGGCCTACAGCAATGCGCATACGTTCTTCTTCTCTGGTTTTAACGTATTATCTTGTTTTCAACTGTTCTCAGGTTTGTTTCTTTGTGGCTCTCTACTACAATGTGATCCTTGCATGGAGTCTTTTCTATCTCGGGAACTCATTCCAGCACCCATTACCTTGGGAGAAGTGCCCAGAACAGGGGAATGTAACAGGTAAACGCGGCGCATTAAGGTTCAAAACTCACAAAGTTGTGAGCATGAGTGGTGTCTAATGTGAGCGTTGTAATTTGATGTGTATTTTTCCTTTTCTCACCAGTAAAGGAATGTAGCAAGAGCTCTCCCACGTCGTATTTCTGGTACCGCAAAGCTCTGGATATCACAGATTCAATCGATGAGACGGGCTCTTTCAACACTTACATCGTCTGCTGTCTGCTGGCAGCCTGGACCGTCGTGTGTCTGGGGATGTTCAAGGGTATCAAGACGTCTGTAAAGGTACCAGTCCGTTCTTATTGTGTCCATTTGTTATAGCGAAGCACCTTTATTATATAAGTCTCTTCGTCAAATATCTCAGTGTTAAATGATTTATGAGTGTGTTTATCCACACTGTAATATACACACGGGTGTTGTGTGAATCACATTTAAAGGAAAAACTGGTGACTCCATTAGAAATTATGCTGGAACAGGTTTGTTTGGTAGCTTTAAAGAAAATAACTGTTTTGGAAATGAAATATTTATTCTAGTGTTTATTCAGGAATCAGCTGATTAGAAAATAACAAAAGACAAGTCCTTCATTTGTCTTGCTGAGTAACAGTGACATGCAGCGCTGCGTGCTGTTTACGTCTCTCAGTTGGGTTAAATCCCTGTCATGTGTTGGATTTCAGGGTTACTCTGAGTGACTGAATCTGTGGAATGCGCGGCTTACGTGTCGGCTGACCTCAAATGGCAAAAACTATATCACATATTTTAATATTTTTATGCGGTTTATGTGATCATGTGGTTCAAGTCCAAGAATTTTGTCTTGCCTACAGTAAACACATGATGAGGATGATATGTTTTGCTGTATACTGTGTTTTGTGTTTTAATGCTTACGTCACTCACTCACTCACTCACTGAGCTCATATCAGATGATTCCTGCTGTTTCTATCATCAGAGCCATATGTTTTTGGTGTGATAAGCACAGGCAGGCAGCGAGGGAGGCCCAGTTAAAACTTTTGGTCTTAATAAGACAAATTTGTTGGCACATATCAAATAAAGCCAGCAGTTAAAACCTTCTGTTTGCCAGGGGCAGCCAATCAGGAGACAGTTAACTTAAAGGGACAGGAGCTAAAACTGCTTGTTTCAGTCACAGGATGAACTAAGGGGCTGAGTCCCAGTGCATGATGAATAGGGGTTATATTTGAACTGTAAGCATAATAAGTCTGTTATTAATTTCTTATGCAGTTGTAATGATGCAGTAAACAAAGTTTACACGTCTGTAAATAGCTTTTAATGTTTAAAACCATGCTGATGTCTATACTTAATATAATGTGTTTATTATGATGTGTTTTGCACACAGGTAATCATTCTTTCTGCTTCCCTAGGTGATGTATTTCTCTTCCATCTTCCCATACGTGGTGCTGTTCTGCTTTCTCATCCGAGGGCTCCTGCTGGATGGAGCATTTGAAGGAATCGGCTTCATGTTCTACCCCAAGGTATCGGCAGATAAAACGTCTGGTTCAGTGTAGAGAAGAGAAAGAGATATAAATAGTTCTTTGACACAGCTTTTGTTTCTGCAATGCAGTTGGAAATCTGGGCAGATGTGCAGGTGTGGCGGCAGGCAGCTACGCAGGTTTTCTTTGCGCTGGGCCTTGGCTTTGGGTCCATTATTGCCTACTCTTCCTACAACCCCAGGAACAACAACTGCCACCGTGATGCCTTCACCGTCTCCTTCATAAACTTCCTCACATCTGTGCTGGCTACTCTGGTGGTCTTTGCCGTGCTTGGTTTCCGAGCTAAAAACAAGGTCATGGAGTGTGTAGCCAGGTATGTTTCATTATAAGACTAAAATGTGTGTTTTGCATGTACAGTGTCATGAACACTGTTGATGTAGCTGAGGGAAATTGTGTTTGGATTTTCAAAATCAGAAATGTAATATTTTTCTGTATCCTGTTGTCTTTTTTATAGCAACTTGAATGACCTGTCAAAACACTTTCACGACGGTCTTGTGCCCAGTAACGTGATGCCACCGTTTAACTACTCTGATCCCAAATCTGTGGCTCTGAAGGACTACAGTAACTGGTATGAACAGTTTAGCTCTATGGTGCCTGGCAATTTAACAGACTGTGACCTGGAAAAAGAAATGCAGAAGGTAAACATTACGCTTCTTAGGCTAGTTTCAGTTTGCTTACGTAGATGATGTTATAATTGGCTTGCAAATCATGATGACTAAAGCTGTGTTTATGTTCAGGGTGTGGAGGGAACAGGTCTAGCTTTCATCGCCTTCACAGAGGCCATGACCCTCCTACCTGGCAGCCCTTTCTGGTCCGCCCTCTTCTTTCTCATGCTACTCAATCTTGGACTCAGCACCATGTTTGGCACTATGGAGGGCATCCTCGCTCCCCTGAGTGAACGCTTCAAATGTCTGGCGAGGAACAAAACCAAGCTTACAAGTAGGAACCAGTTTTACCTCTTCTATTGTTTCAAAATTCATGCATGAATCAAGGCAGTCGAAAAGATTGGTCGTTGACAGCTGTTAAACTGCACATCTGTCAATACTATAAAGCTGCGTAGCCACTGTACGCAATTGAGACTGAAGAGACTATCCAATGAGAGGGAAGAACGACTGTCATATAACTTGGTATTAAATACATTAGATGGTTACCCAGGCAACCAGAGCCTGAAATGTCAGAAAGTGACCAGCCTTCACTTCAAAGTGACAAGTGAGGCGTTTCCAGTGTGTACATAGCTTCAGACTTTGAATCTGAAACTGATGTCCTTTAATAACATTTTGATGTCATCCACTGAGTTCTGTTATAAAGGCTCTATGCTGACATTAAAGAAGATGTTTTTTTCTCAATAACAACATGTGTGTCTTGTTGCAGTTGCCAGCTGCATCATTGGCTTCCTGCTTGGCCTGCTCTTCACTCAGCGCTGTGGGAACTACTTTATGATGATGTTCGATGATTACTCTGCGACGCTGCCACTCATCATCGTGGTGGTTTTTGAGACTTTCAGTGTGTCTTGGTTGTATGGAGCTGATAGGTGAGGTTTCTGATTGTGGCTAAGTGAGGTGTGTTTTTTAACCATAAATCTCACCTGTACTTTTTTTTTCCTTCTCACTAAAGATTCCTTAATGACATTGAAGCAATGCTGGGCTGGCGTCCCAGTGTTGTTTACAAATACCTGTGGAAATACGTTTGCCTGCTTGCTATGCTTGGGCTGCTCGGAGCCACCACTATCCGCATGTTCCTGTCTCGCCCCACGTATATGTCATGGAACCAGGAAAAGGTATCAAGTTATTTATTAACTTTATAAAAGTCTTGAACTACACTTCATTTCCTTATGAGAAAGAAGTGCAAGAATTTATTGAAGCATCTGCAAACATACATGCAAACACAGTATATAAGGCAAAGACAATGTTTACAACTCTAACAGGCTTGAAAGCAGATATTTAATATGTCCACCTTCATCACAGCTAAGTTAGGAAAGCTTTTTCTGTAATGTCTTTAAGTCTTCAGGAATAGTTCTTCAGACTTCTTGAAAACTACTCAAAGCTCTTCTTTCGATGTTGCCTTCCTTTTGTTCTGTTCTCTGTCAAGATGATCCCACACACTGCTATAAGAATGTGGAATCCATGACTGATAGTGTTTCACTGTGTGTTTTTGTTTGGAATCACTGTCAAGCTGAAAATTTAAACCCTTCATAAGACTTGCTGAAATTGATTTTTTTAGCATTAGACAAGAACTGGACTTGGCTCAGCCTTTTCTCCCCATTTCTCCTCCTTAAGACACATTTTCACTGAGACAATTTCTGATGAAACTTTGGAAAACACTAGATGGATTAGCTGAAAGGCCAGGCTCAGTTCCTGTATCAGATATTTCCCCCCCATTTGTTCAGGACATTACTTTCAGATATTGCTCATCTGCTGTTGATAGTTTTTTTAGGCCTGTCGTTTCTTCTTTGTCCACCACTTGTCCGATTTCTTCATTTGTTAAAGAGCACACCGAGCTGAGAGTTATTAGCTCTTTGGGAATCATATTGTTGTCTTTTTTAAGCCTGTTGAACTGTTATGTTTGGCATTTTTCAAAGGATTAGATAAAGAAATGCAAAAAATGGTGTGTTTGCCACTGTTTGCTAGTAACAAAGTGCCTAGAATTTAAATTTGTTCTTTGCTAAATTGTCTCTTATGTGTCGACACAACACAGTGGAGTGACTTTTTTATGCTTGAACAGTTCATGGTCTGTGTTAAACGGCCAGTGTGCAAAGACAAGCTTTGAAGGACGTTAAAAAAGCCTGGAGAACTATTGCTCAAGACCACTTTAAAAAAAGTATAAGAACGTCTGGCTCGTTGGAAGCAAAACATGAAGAAATGAGGGGTGGCTCCAGTCTACTGCAGAGTAGTTTAGAAAGATATGCACTTTGTGATTGCAGGAAAGAAAACAGCAGTTTAAGAAGAGATTTTTGCATTTGTGCTTTGTTTTATTTGGAGTTTATTTTTAATATCCTGAAGCTCAGTTTATTGCTATCTTTCACAATACACTAAAGCTCTTAACTGTTTAACTTCCTGAATGATTCATTTGATTTGATTTTTCAGGCTTCTGAGGAGCATTTGGAATATCCTGACTGGGCTCTGGCTGTTTTGGCTTTATTAATAATATTTGCCACACTGCCCGTGCCAGTGGGCTTCATCCACGCGTTTCTACAGAAGAGAAACACACAAAGTAGGGATGCAGAGAATGGTCACTACAGGATGGTTAACACTGAGGAAACTGCTATGACCGACTTTTCAGCACTGGAACATAGGAATGGGGACGCTGCTCCAGTTTCCTAAACCCTCAACAAATGGGCTGTATTTAAGGAGAAGGAACTTATCAGTGATATATAAGCTGATGTATTATAAAGGGACAGTAATTTTATTACTGAGCCTTGCAGTTACCTCACTTGTTTAAAATCAGAAACACATCTACATAATGCCAGCTGTTAAACTGCATATCCGTCATGGCCTCTGTGAAGGCGGTGAACTACATTAAAAGAGGAAGTTAAGCAAGAAAGATGAGCCACAGTGAGCTGCACAGCTTCTCTGCTGTTGCTCACAGAATGATGGAAGAAGCTTGATTGTAATCCAAGGTCTTCACTAACAGGACATGAGTTCCCAGGAGTCTGACCTGTAGTATTAAACGATGTTTTCTGTTACTGCCACTAATCACAGATGCTGCCAAATTAGTCAGAAATATTCCAAACGGCCATTTTAATATTTTCCTTTCTTTTTAAACTTTTAAAGTCAAACTACATCTAGATGCTAAAGATGCTCCAGCAGCTTTTAAAACGTTTGTAGTATGGAGCAGATAATTTATTGATTTGTGAAAACTACTGGGTAAAATTTCCATTAAGTTATTTTTTACCAAAGTTAGTGTCCAAATAAGCAAAAATATGCTGTTAATATAAGCCATAAATATTCTATGATCAAAGCCAGTGTTGGTAACCAGGGTTTGGACCACCAGAGCCTCTGCTCCTGACCACTGCCCAGTCCACAATGTATGGAACCCCACAGCACCTCCTGCTGGACCCCTCACTGAGGACAACTTTGCTGTGGGGGAACGTACGAGGGGCTATATTCCTAATGGGTGTTCAACTCTACCGTGGCTAACAAAGGGAGTGAGACAAAGGAGGCCTTGGGTCAGATCTATGAGACAGAGGAAGTGTTTGGGGAGACGGACAGAGGTCTGACCATCTCTGCTATGAGCTGGGCAGCAGCCCCTGAAACGCAGCTCCAGAAACGGCAGAGGATGATAAACATCATGTCATCATGTTACAGTTGTTTTGTTAACGTTGTTACATAGTTAACATTCATTTACATCGTCCTTTCATTTTCATAGTTTCTCTTCTTTCTGTTGGTCATTCATTACGATAACCTGTGAATTGTGATTGATCATGAGCCGGCTGAGCTACCGCGTCATTAACCTGTCACTGCTGTCTCTGTTGAGGTCAGACTTGCAGCGACTGCTAAATATTTTCACTGTATGTTTATATTTTTCCTGAGCAACTTGGATTAATACCTACAGTACAACACAGTGCAGGTTTACTATCACGTTTACTCCAGAAATGAGTCGCTTTAGGTACGTATGCTGCTGTTCAGCACAGCATGACCAGACTCTGTGTTTGAACTTGATAGGACATTATACACTACGTAAGCAGGTGTAGCTGCTCAGGTTATAATAAACATGCAGACTAGCATTATTTGTTCAAAGAAACAGCCGATAAGTGTGTGGTGAGGTTTTTATGTCCTCTGTTTTTTAAACTCCTCGGTAACAAAGCCAGTACAAAACAAAATCTGCACATCTGTGTATTTAGAGTGCAAAGACTGACTGAAGCTGTTGTCAAGTGACATCATGCTAATGCAACAAAAAGATAAAAAGATATTTATATCATGTGTATGTATGTAAATGGTACATGTAAAATAGTTTTTATTGCTAAACATTTGAGTAGTTTTTTTGTAGTTGTAAATGGGAAATTGCCTAAAGGATTTTTTGTGTATGTTTTTTGTAAAGATTAATATATTTTTTAGACTTTATTGCTCTGTGATATCGTCTCACAGCTGCAGTGTGTTTTCTGGTGTAGTTTTTCAGTTTTTAGCAGGATATAGTTGAATTAATTGACTTGATGGATCATTAATTTATCCCGGGTGCCTTTAGCTCTAATAGGGCAGAATGAACAAACTGTTAAAAGCATCCCAGCATTTGTGTAATTTTAAAAACATTTCTTTTGACATTTCAGTAATGTTCAAAATGTATGTAAGATACTATTGTTGTATTATTTGTTGCTGTTCTTTTCTTAATAAACTTTAGCATCTCATTCGTGTTTTAAAGTTCATAGTTTTGATAGTTTCTGCTGTCCTGTTCTTTACTAAAACAAGCTCTTTCCACTACCTGCTGGGTGTTGCTGCCCATCAGCACAATTATTTTCCTGGGAAAGTTGAAGCATATCGAGACCTGCCGAGAGGTAAATGTCTGTGCAGCTATAACAAAAATGATACAACGACAATATGAACATTTGTTTTTCTTACAGCCAGCAGAGCTTCTGACTCTTTCCAGCTGTAACAGAAAGAAAGCACATGATACTTTTTATTTTCTATAAATCCCCAGCAGCTCATTTACAGGAGTGCAGGTGAAATGAAACATGAGGGAATGGATCTATTGTAGCTTTTGCTTTCAAATCTGTTTTGTCAGATAAAGAGAACAGTCAGTGCTTTTCTTTGTTTTGTTTCTGTCACGTCTTGGGGGGCGAGCCGTGTGTGAATTATTCACGGACCCAAGATGCAGACTGCTTAAGTAGTGAGCTTTATTAAGATCAAGACGAAAACAAACAGGAACGTGGTGGACAAAAACCAAAACCTAAGAGTAACCTATACTGGGAAAAGCTAAGCAAAAACAAACCTGAAACCTAGAGACATGAAACAGATGCAGGGAGACGCACACAGGACACCAGAGGGAGCTACGCAGACAAACCAGCAACGCACACGAGAAACACAGGGCTTAAATACACACAGGGCAATCAGTGAATGGGAAACAGGAGGGAGGCACGGCTGGGAACAATTGGACATAACGAGTCAAAGGGAGTAAAACTAGAAACACTGACGAGAGACACGAACCTTCAAAATAAAACAGGAAACACATCGACTGAACACAACACACACAAACTTAACACAGACTGGGGGACACAGAGCACAGGAACATGAAACGTGAAAAAGGAGAGTACAAAAACCCAGAATAAACAAAACCACAGAATGATAATAAACTAAAACACAAACACGGAGTCACAGACTCCGGACCATGACAGTTTCTCTTTCTTATCTCTCAGTCCTTGAATAGTCTGAGAGTTCTTGCAGGGCTGCAGGCACGTTAAGGTTCAAACTGCTTAGATCAGGGGTGGAGAATTCCAGGCCTCAAGGGCCGGGGTCCTGCAGGTTTTAGATCTTACCCTGGGTCAACACACCTGAATCAAGTTGAGGACGTAATCTAGCCATTTAAATCAGCTGTGTTTGATCTCCTAATATTCAGAGTGTAACTATACATTTAAATCCTGAAAAAGAAGTGCAATTTTCCTACATGGTAAATACATGCTGCAGTGAAAGTGAAAGAAGTCTGTCAACATGCATCTTTAAACATTCATTGTAAGAAATAAATATAAAATGACAGAAAAAGTTCTGTTAATTCATTGCCAATTTGGTCCGAAATTTCTATTATAGATAGTGAAAAAATGGGAACTTTCTGTCATTTTATTGTTCATCTACATCTTAATCGTCTTGGTGTCGTATGAATGATGTCTTAATCGGTAGGCAACACACAAAAAAAATTCACCTTTTTAAAATCAGTCCAGTGGGTCTGATTGGAGTGTTTGTCTTATGTTTGACACCTCTGCTCTGCCATTAGTGCATTTACTAAAAATGTCAAACAAACTTGAATTTCTGTGACCTTAAGGTAAAGGTTAAAGGTCAAGTTTTCTGAAAAATCTTGGGAACACAAGTTAATGAGTTTAAACAGACCTTTGACAAAAACAGGCAATGAAGTTCAGACACTGTGTGGTGATGTGTGCTGTCCTGATAATACATGTAAGAACAGACTGTGATTAAGATTAAGAGCATTCATACATTAAGACTTAATGAATTATGTTTGCCTGTGGTGACACAGGTAATTCAGAGGCGACCTGGCAGGCATGTGCTCTACAACTTGTACTTCATAAAGACATGCGCCCCCTGTCAGGAGGCTGAGGTGTAGCACTTGAGGCTACCAGTAGTTTTATTTCATTTCAACTTTTTCTATTGTAGCTCAGTTCAGATTCTGTTTCCAAAGTACATTTTCTTGTTTTATAATAATATATAATATAAATATTATTATTTTAAGTTCACAAAATCATTTCATTTTGCTATATTTTTTCCAAAAGCCTAGTTTTCATTTTTATTTTAGTTGACTAAAGTGTTTCGTTTTTAGTTTAGCTTTATTTTTTTATAATA
Organism: Neolamprologus brichardi; assembly: GCF_056152115.1. Taxonomy (NCBI): domain Eukaryota; kingdom Metazoa; phylum Chordata; class Actinopteri; order Cichliformes; family Cichlidae; genus Neolamprologus; species Neolamprologus brichardi. The sequence continues at coordinate 10,006,706 of NC_142111.1, forward strand.
ACTTTGTTAATCATTGCAGTATATCACACAGTCAGTTAAACTTCGGGAATATCAGTTAGGAAGCATAAACCATAGTGACTCCATTTCACTTGATGCACTTGAGCGACTACAACAAAACAGTCTTTAAAATGTTTTAGCAGGTGCTGGACACAGACGATCTTCCTGACTGATTTCTGCTGAGGACTCAACTCAGCAACAGGAGCAGCAGTATCTGGTCTTGCAGGAGGAGCAGTGCCGGTGTGCATACCTCTCTAGACAATGATTGACCCACTGCCAAACCGGTCATGCTGGATGATGTTTCAGGGAGTGCTCTGCCGTATGAATCATGAATTTGCTCTCATCTGTGAAGAGAACAGCATTCCTTGGCTGGACTGAAAGCTCTGGTGTTCTCTGGTGAAAGCCAGTGAAGCTACATGGTGGTGCTGGGCTGTGATCGCGTGTCCCACTAATGGACGTTAAGACCTCGTGACACAGTCATAGAGTCTGTTTCCCACAATATGGTCTGAAACTTGCACACGAATAGCCTGCTGAGGTCATTTTGTGGCGTTCTAGCAGTGCTCCTCCTTTTCTTCATCACACAAACGAGTACATATCGGTTCTGCTGCCCGGTTGATGCCCTTCTGCTGCTCTGTCCAGCTACTCTAGTGTGCTGGCCCATCTCCTTATTTCCTCCACACTCTTGAGAATGTGCTCAGAGACACAGCAAACCTTCTTGTGCCATGATAGAGGAGCTGCACTACCTGTGCTACCTGAGTGTGCTGCAAAAACCATTTCATCCAACCAGCAGCAAAAAAAGAGACACAGCTCTGAGCTGTGACCAAACCAGGCTCACACAGCTGCTGCTTGGATCACGAGGGGCAACCAATCAGGAGAAAGTTGGACTGAAGGGAATAAAAATTAGCAAATAAACTAAGGCGTAAAGGCGTATGAGAAAAATAAACATTATAATTAACTGTAAATCATGCAAAGCAACTCATGTATGAGTTAGAAAGACAATGTGGAGCTGGAAGCAGGCATAATAACTCCACCTTTATGATTGTACATTATTTAGCATCTGTCTGAATCACTACAGATGATGAAAGAATACTTGAATTTCACAGACACCTTTTTAATGTTCATATTTGTCCAGACTCTTCCAGACTTTGTGCATAGCAATAGTTTCAATGCAGTTCTGTATGATTTATGGAGTTACTTTAAAAAATATCTATTAGAGAATAACACTAGCAAATAGATTGATATTTTGAACTTTCACAAGTCATAGTAATGGAAAAAAGATATCTGTGTCTACCTGAACCTAGCACTTGCTACATGTATATGCTTGGGCGTGCTCACGTATGTCCCCTTGGAAATATTCAGTGTCTGGGGACTTCAGTTGTCTTGGATGCAGTCTCAGCTCAGTTGTTGAGAGAGGCAGGGGGGAAGGGACCAACGCCCAACTCTGAGAAAAACGGCAGCCTTGCTTTGACCTCAGGTAAGCACAGATAATTTATCTTAAATATTATTATTTTGTCACAGTAAGTGAATATTTGATAGACAGTTAAATGGTTCCAGATATGTGTTGTTAAAGCAGGAATGGGTCTGGTTTACAACATGAAAATTATTACTGTAGAAGAAAGCATCTGCAGTTCTCTTTTGATCATTTGAGTTTGTCACCATAACTGTTGTACAATGCACAGTATTGCGCAAAAGTCTTGAATTATCCCTAATTTCTTTTTATTTTGCTAGGAAAATTGGAAATAGTTGCAGTAATCTACTGAAACACTTGCAAACAAGTATACAGAGCACAGTTTGTACAATTCAAATGAGTGTGAAAGCCAATATTTGGCTTGGACACCTTTATTCTTCAACGCAGGCTGAAGTTTTCCTGTAATTTCTTTAAGTATAGTCTTCAAGAATAGTTCTCCAGGGTTCTTGAAGAACATTTAAAGCTCTCCTTTGAATTTTGGCTACCTTTTGTTCCATTTCTGTCAAAATGATCCCACACTACTTCAATAATGTTGAGGTCCGAGCTCTGGGGAGGCCAATCCATGACTGATATTGTTTCACTGTGTGTTTTTCTATCCAGTTATGCTTTGGCAGTATTTCTGGAATCACTGCCATGCTAAAAAAATGAATGCTCCATAAAACCTGTTTCCTGATTTTCAGACCAGTTCTTGTGTGGTTTGGCGTCCCTCAGAATTTATTCTTTTAGGTTTGGCACTTTGTCTGTTCTTCAATTTGTCCTCAAAAGTCTCCTCAAAATTCTTAAGCACATACTGCAGATCATCTGCCAAGTTTTTAACCAATAACACTGAGAATCCCCCGTTTGGTGCAAAAATACAATTTTATGCCTGTCAAACTGTTTTAGCCTTGGCATTAAAAAAAAAGATTAAACTAAAGAAATGGGAACAAATTAAAAACTACTAGTAATAAAGTGTTAAAAGATTCAGTGTAAGTTGTCTGTTATTTGTAGACAAGACACTAGATCATTCACTGAGTCATGTGCCTTTTTATGGTTGAATGAGTCATAGGTCACTGTTAAAAGGCTTGCCAAATGAACAAAAACAAAAAAACACTCCATTGAAAATGGTCAAGTACACAACTGGACTGAAAGTGAGTGAAAAACCAAAGAAAAACTTTGAAAGACCTTCAGAAAGCCTGAACAACTATTGCTCAAGAAACCAAAACATAAACAAAAACAAGACATGATTCAACACTTTTGCACAGTAATGTATATGTTTAACTTTTAACATGTGTGCGTGAATGGGTGGATGACTGGATGTGTAAAGCGTTTTGGGGTCCTTAGGGACTAGTAAAGCGCTATATAAATACAGGCCATTTACCATTTTATTTACCATGAGTAAGATGCAGATTAATGAAGCAAAGGTTTTGTGTTTTATTATTATTTTTATTATAAGCATTGTTTTTATTTGTAGGTGTACTCATAGATGACCAACATGGCGTGCCTGGCGGCTCTGTGTCTGCTGTTGATATTTCCACTGAGCAGCTCCCAGAGCACGCTGGAGTCTGAGCAGAAAATCAGCGCCCATAAGGCCCCAGGAGCAGCTCCTCCTCCTCCTCCACCCCCACACATAAGGGACCTACTCCAAAAGGAGGAAACCAATAATTTAAACGCAATGCGGACTTGTAAGTGTGTAAACACTGGTAAAGAGAGCTTCACATTCACTGCCATCCAGCAGTGAGACGAGATAATTAGTTAAAAATTGTACCATGTAAATCCATGTAAATTCTTCCTTTAAAAAAAAACTTGAACAATTTTTTGTAATTAACTAAGTACTACTCAAAGTTAGATATATACTTTTCAATAGGAGTGTATGGCCCTAATATCATCATGATATCACCTTTGGTTAGGGTTAATAGGAAAGCATCAATATGAGCCATGTCAGGCTGGGCAGAGCACGTGTGCAGGATTACACCGTAGTAGGGATCACTACCTCAGTTCAAGACAGACAGGAAGAAAGGGGAGCAACAGCAATGACCAGCCGAAGGTTGTTTGTCAGCTTCAGTCTGCACTTTAATGCATTAACACTGCAGTGTTCTGTGTGAGTACATGGAAAGTTCAATGTTTTCAGTAAGAGCTTACAGACTGCAGATTGATCCATGCTACGATTAACTGAAGTGCTGTCAAGTGCATTTCAAGTTCACTCCACTGATGTTTTGGAATATAAAAATATTACATTTTCTATTACAATGTGATGCTGCTTATAGTTTAATTAAAAAGTACAGGCTGACTAGTTTGGACAACACAGAAGAGTTTACATTAACTTCAAGTAATTGGAGAGATGGAAGAAAGTTAAGTTATACCCACTGAAAATATTTGAGTGGCTCGGTTTGGACAGCTAAATGTAAAGTGTTTATAATCAAATGGCACATGTATTGTTTGGAAAATTAGACTTCTGGTAACTTTTTAGGATTTTTATATTGCAGTTGCTTGAATTTGCAATATAAATTGCAATATATTGCTTGAATGCTGAATTCCTGTCCACCTCAATTTTAAAAGGATTTTTACGTGAAAACTCTGATGAGCACCGTCTTGTGTTTGTGCCTCTGCAGATGCCCTTGTAGACAAAGATAACGCCAAAGTGGGTTTGTTCATCGCAGCAGCCATGGGAACATTTGCTCTGATGGCTGCAGTCTACTGCATCTACAATAAGTTCTACACCAAACAGCAGTACATGCACACCCAGCTCAACAATGACCCAGGTAGCTTTGATTGTTTCTGAGGTAGAACCATGTTCAATTTGAGTTGGAAACAGAAATGATCAGAACCTGTGTGGCAGCATGTGAAACTATTCCTGGGAGACTGTCAACAGCAACACTTATAAGACACTTATAAATTATCATCAGCGGGAAAATAACTCTCTCATATTTTCTGTCTGATTTGTTGATAGCAAAGCACTTCCTGTTTGCTGCTATTTAGAGGCAAAGTGATGCTTTAGTGTGTGGAAATGCAAATCTGTAATTTATATATTATATAAACAAGACTGATTATGTTTGATTTTCTGTTGTTTTGGAGTCTTGTCCTTACATTATCTTAAGGCTAAAATCTAAAAAAGCTTTTCTATTTAAAGAAAACTTTTAAATGTGCATCTTATTTTCTGTCTGCAGACACAGACTCCCTGGACCCTCCCCCCGTGTTCTTTCACGCCTCCGTCAGCTCCGGTGTAATGGACCTGCAGAAATCCGGTTACGGCTCCCTCTCGGACACTCCGTCCATAATTTCTGTCCCACCCAGTTTGTCCCCTCCTCCGTCTGCCATGCCCCTGCCTGCCCTCTTCCTCTCCTCTCGCTCTCTTAGAACTATATCAGCAAAGGATCTGGAGAAGAGATACATATGACATGCTTGTGTAGGTTGCTGCTTTTGAATGATGGATAAGGGAGTAGTTGCAGTTATTTGAATGTTTGTGTTGTTTTTTTGTACACATAGACTCATTTTTGATTTTACTCAAAAGCAGTAATATAAAGAGGAAACTAAGGCACAGCTTAGCGATATAATATATGGCACCTTCACATCCAGTTCTGTTAATGTTAATCATGACTTCCTTTACCCTCACTGCCCATTATTCTCATTCACAGTCATATTCAATTCAATTTCAATTCAATTTTATTTATATAGCGCCAAATCACAACAAATGTCGCCTCAAGGCGCTTCATAGATACAGAGAAAATGCATGAACTGTAGTCATTTTTGCCGTGTTTTTGTTTATTACACATAATAAACTAGATATTTCAAAGCTGCACCACCCTCTAATTAGAAAATAAACTCTCCAAATTTAAAAAAAATATGTCTTTCGAGTTTTGTGATAAACAATTACAGCTCCATTAATTACTTCATGAGCTGCAGTGCAAGTTTAACTAATGACTTAAGCAAAATAAACCTAACACGCCTGATTTAATCTGTGCATGTTAAAGGAATACAGACTCTTGGACTGGGAAAGGTGTTTTGCCTCTTTAAAACTATTTTGACTACTGTTTTAGAATTGATGTTTTATGTATAATACTTTATATTTGATGATTTTGAAAATATAAAGTTAGGTACATCTTTGATATTTAGATAGTAAGAAGATTTTCTATAGTGTCTCTGCACACCACCACAGTGGTTCCTACATCAAACAACCAAGATGTGATTGAATTGCAGACTTTCGGCTTTAATTCAGGGGTTTAACAAACATAAATAACATTACACTTAGGAAATTCAAGCCAAACAAAGTTCAACATTTTCAGAGGCTGAAGAATAATGACAGACTTTTAAGCAGTTTTCACTGGAACAGTCAAAGAGATGCTGATTAATATGAAGGAAGCCATTGTTGGGTTGGGAAAAAAAGCCCAAATAAATCTATCAGAGAAGTAGCAACACCTTTATGAGCAGAGATGGGCAGTAACGCGTAATCCAATTACTTTTTTCAAGTAACGAGTAAAGTAAGTGATTACTATTGCAAAAATGGTAATTAGATTACCTTTACTTTCCCGTAATAATGCTGCGTTACTGCGTTACTAAAACCGTGATTTTTTTGCTAGAATGTCTCATGACAGTGAGGTAAGCAAGTGCAACGTTTGTGACAACAGCTGTGTGCAGATCAACAATGGATAATATATCGAGTGCGGGAGAGAATGTGAGCGTGCAGAGTTTAAAGCGTGGAAGTACTGACCTTACTTTAAGTTTGATTCCATAAAAAGTGACAAAAACATTAGTGTCCATTGTGCGTGGGAAGAAAACTACTTTTTACAGCGAAAAAAACCCTAAACTTCCGAGCAAGCACCGAGTGCGCAACGACGTAATGGGAACCTCACAGAGAAACTCGCGGATTCTTCCACTGACCACTGACACCTGCACCAGGGTAAACCTCCGCCTACGCCACTCCTGCTTTACAGGTGAAAATAGAGCAAAAGGACCTCTAGTCTTTGACTTTATTTATTTTCTGCTGTGTTTTACTTGCATCTATTTGAAAGAGTGAGTGTAAACACACAAAAAAAAATATTTTATGTGCTGGAATGTGCAGAAAATAGGTTTAAATATTAAACAAATTTCTTCCAGTCAGAGAATGTTGCATATAATTAAATTTTTGCTTGATGCATAAAGTTAAAAAATTAAAACTAATAAAACAAGTTTTAAAAAGAGACTTATCTATTTGATTACATTTTGTATGATGGATTGTAGAAAAAGTAGAATTGGGCTGAAAGATCTATCGCTTTATCACCTATTAATGTTAGGATGCCTGGGTCGTTGACCCAGGGCTTTTGAGTTTATTATATTATTTATAATTTCTAGTCTTTGGGTTTTCGTGAGTCATGTCTTATGGTTTGTCTCTGTGTAATCCTTGGTTGCTGTCTCCCCTGTCTGCTGTATCCCCGTGTCCAGTCTGTGTTTTGTGTTTCCTGTTTTACTTTGAAGGTTTCTGTCTCATCTCAGTGTGTTCAGTTTACGCTTCCTTGTCTCGTCAGTTCTGATTTGCCCCAGCTGTGTTTCCCTCCTGTTGTCCATTCCCTGATTGCTCCCTCTATGTATTTAAGCCCTGTGTTTCAGTTTGATTTTGTCGCGATCTACCGTTTATTTAGCTGTGTGTTTTTCAGTCCTTCGGTGTAAGTTTATTTTGATTTTTCCAGTTATGTTATATTTGAGTCTAAGATTAAAGTGGTTTTGAGTTTAAGTTTTGTCTCCGGAGTCTGCACTTTGGGTCCTTCTCCTGCCTGCACGCAGCCATCACATAACAGAAGATCGCGACCATAACATGGACCCAGCAGACTCCGTGTGGTATCGGCAACCCGCAGCTTCTGCCTTCCTCAAGGAGAGCGTGAGGCAGGAGGCTAAGCATGCCCGGGAGCTCGAGTCACCTTTCTATGGTTCACGTTTGGCTTGGGGAGGGCCCCGCAGCCTCCAAACTGCCATGGCTACGGCCGAGCCGGCGCCTATGCCTCGGGCGATCAGATTGAGCACATGCTCATTCTCTCCAGTCGCTACACCTCCGCCTCCACCCCTGGATTACCAGTCCGACAAGAGGGTTAAGCAGCGGAGGAAGAAGGATTACTGGACGCCGGACGTTAGACTCACTCCACTGCAGTCCTTCGCTTCATTTTTGGGTCTGCCACGTTCTGAGCTTCACAAACTGTCTGCTTCCTCATCGCAGCCTGGTCTTTTGGAGGATTCGCAGCCCAGTTTGCCACCTCCCACTTCCCGGAGAAAGCGACGCTCACGCGGTCGCCACTCTGTCTCTGCTGAGCCACTCCCCATGGTGAGGTATATTGACTGTTTTCATTCTGCTCCCTCTGAGCTGGAAAGAGACAATCATGGGCACACTGTAAATTCTGAGACTGTGAAAACTGTTAAGACTGTTAGACGTGGTGGTGGTAGGAAGCTAAGAAACATTTTAGAGGAGTCTGTGTTTGCTGAGCCTGCTCCTTTGCACCGTTGTGTTCCTGCTCCCAGGGCAGCTCGGGCCCAGCATTCCCCTGCACCTGTTTCAGTGCTTCAGGTGAGGGAGGCTGAGGTCCAGCTGGTCCCTGCTCCGGTGTCCAGGCCGGCTGAGCCTCTGCCTGTCACTGCACCCATGCCAGCTCCTCGGGTGGGGACAGCAGCTGCCCAGCCATTGACGGTGCCTGTCCCGGCTCCCAGTGTGAGGATGACCGGGAACCAGTTAGCTCCGGCACCCGTACCTTCTCCTCGGGTGGGAGTGGCTGGTGTCCGGCAGGTACCTGCACCTGTTTCTGACCTCGCTGGTGGCTCAGGTGAGCCCGTCCAGCAGATTTCTTCAGGTTCTGGAGGCTCAGGGGAACTAGCTCAGCTTACTGCGGATCCACCACCTTACCCACCATTACTACCATCTTTACAACAGTCGATACATATTAAACTTCTCTCCGTAGCTCGGACTTTAGCTCACCTATCAGCTCAGTCACCTGCTCAGTTCTCACCTCAGTCATTTACTCCACCGCCTGTTCCTGCTGGAGGGTCCGAGGGGCCCGTCCAGCCTTCGCCTGCCTCCGCTGGAGGGTCCGAGGGACCGCTTCAGCCGCCTGTTCCCGCTGGAGGGTCCGAGGGACCGCTTCAGCCGCCTGTTCCCGCTGGAGGGTCCGAGGGACCGCTTCAGCCGCCTGTTCCCGCTGGAGGGTCCGAGGGACCCGTCCAGCATCCTGCCTCCGCTGGAGGGTCCGAGGGACCGCTTCAGCCTCCTGTTCCCGCTGGAGGGTCCGAGGGGCCCGTCCAGCCTCCTGTTCCCGCTGGAGGGTCCGAGGGGCCCGTCCAGCCTCCTGTTCCCGCTGGAGGGTCCGAGGGGCCCGTCCAGCGACCTGCGTCGCCTGCAGCGCCACCACCTGCGGCTCCCACATCATTCCCTGCAGCGCCGCCCTCGCCTGGTCCGGCCTCCGAGTCTTCGCCCTCGCCTGGTCCGGCTTCAGCTTCAGCCTCTGCGTCGCCTGGTCCGGCCTCCGTGTCTTCGCCTTCGGCGTCGCCTGGTCCTGCCTCGCTCCATCTATCTTTGTCTGCGCCTGAGGTCCCCATGCCGTCTGGTCCTGTCCGGCCTGCACGTCCTGCTCGTCCGGCCTGCTCGTCCTGTCCGGCCTGCTCGTCCTGTCCGGCCTGCTCGTCCTGCTCGTCCTGCTCGTCCTGCTCGTCCTGTCCGTCCTGTCCGGCCTGTTCGGCCACTTTCCGGGCCGATGACTGGACGTCATTGCCGCCCGGCCGGCCTCCTGACCTGCTCCGTCGCCGCCGGTGCATCCCGCCCGGCCGGCCTCCTGACCTGCTCCGTCGCCGCCGGTGCCTCCCGCCTGCCCGGCCCCCTGAACTGTTCACTTGGCTCTTGGGCCGCCTGCCTCCGGGCCGCCCCCCGAACTGCCCGGGTTTGGACTGTTGTGCCGTCAGCCTCCGGGCCAGCCTCCTGAACCTTTTCGATACTGTTACCTGGGCCTCAGCGCCTTTCATGGGCTTTTTGTCTGTTTTCTTTTGGACTGTTGCTGGGCCGCAGTGCTGTTGTTTTGTTCTGTTTTGGGCTTTTGCTCCCTGTATCTTTTGTCTCTGGCTCCGTGTGTTTGTTTCGTTTCGGTCCCTCCATCCTGTTCCCCCGCCGCCCACCCTGGTTGGGTTGTTTTTTGTTTTGGTGTTTCGGGTTGGGCTGTCTGGGAGCCAGCCCTTTAGGGGGGGATACTGTTAGGATGCCTGGGTCGTTGACCCAGGGCTTTTGAGTTTATTATATTATTTATAATTTCTAGTCTTTGGGTTTTCGTGAGTCATGTCTTATGGTTTGTCTCTGTGTAATCCTTGGTTGCTGTCTCCCCTGTCTGCTGTATCCCCGTGTCCAGTCTGTGTTTTGTGTTTCCTGTTTTACTTTGAAGGTTTCTGTCTCATCTCAGTGTGTTCAGTTTACGCTTCCTTGTCTCGTCAGTTCTGATTTGCCCCAGCTGTGTTTCCCTCCTGTTGTCCATTCCCTGATTGCTCCCTCTATGTATTTAAGCCCTGTGTTTCAGTTTGATTTTGTCGCGATCTACCGTTTATTTAGCTGTGTGTTTTTCAGTCCTTCGGTGTAAGTTTATTTTGATTTTTCCAGTTATGTTATATTTGAGTCTAAGATTAAAGTGGTTTTGAGTTTAAGTTTTGTCTCCGGAGTCTGCACTTTGGGTCCTTCTCCTGCCTGCACGCAGCCATCACATAACAATTAAGGTTGTAAATCGTGTTTTTAAAAAGTAACTAAGTAATTAATTACTTTTGAAAATAAGTAATCAGTAAAGTAACGGGATTACTTTTTGGGGAAGTAATCAGTAATTAGTTACTGATTACTTTTTCAAGTAACTTGACCAACACTGTTTATGAGTGGCCAAATCAACAATCAGGCACAGTCATAAAACAATGAACGCAATGGCGAGTTTCTCAAGGTAAAGAAATGCCACAAAACTGCTTCTCAGTCACTTGTCAAGTTACATCTGAGCCTCTAAAAATGAGGGAATGTTTATAAAAAGGGCTACTATTGTCCAAATCCTCATGAACCTAACTGTAATGCAGCACTTCCAGTGTAAAGAGACTGGAAGATAAAATCAATACTGACACACTTTTGTTGATGGACAAAGGAAAATATGATTTTAGACCCACATACATAAAATACTTCAATGCAGTTTTTCTTTTGCACTTTTTCTATCTACAGTATACAGTTACATTAAGCCCGTTTTACGCTAGTTTAAACATTTCTATATGTAAAAAAATGTCTAGAAAAGAAAGCAGCTCGCCAATACGCACCAAATGAGTGACTCCATTAACTTATAATGACATATAGCAGCCCTGCCTCTGTCCCTGCTGGTAAGGTGCAGATCATGAAGAGATCAAGACTCGTCCCCTCCATTTGTGATGTTCTATTGATTTTCAATCCTTCTAAAATTTATTTCTGGTCATAAACGCGAAAAAACCCTGCAATCTAATCCACAACCACTGTCCCGAGGTGAGTCTGCGTACCTTCTTACAAATACCCAGAAACTCTATTAATATTCTTGGTGGGACAGTGTTTACACTAACTCCCCATTCAAGGCTTGTGCAGTCCAAGAATAGCCGCGGCTTGGATAGTCGGTGCTTAAAACGAGGAAGGAAGTGCCGTATGCCTTCCACTCACTACACACTTGGAGAGATTAGAGGCAGCAGTAATCTGTTTCAGGACCATGGCCAGAGACAACGTTTGGATATGAATCTTGTCGAAAGTTGCCAACGACTCTCTGTGAACCTTTACGGACACCAAACAGTGTGACGAAGTTTGTTTGGACAGGGTATCCGGAAAAGTGGGGAAGAACATGCATATTCGACTGGTTTTATATAAAGGGACTTGAAGGAGGCTCAGTCAAATCTCTGGACAGTCTGTCGCTGATTACGAGTCTCGTTTCACATGAAAGCGTGAGTTACGAAAGCTGGTGACCCAACCAAATCGGTTCTTTTAATGTGAGTAAGAAGCAAGAAGCCGGGAAGCAGAGGAGAAAGGCTGTGCGCTCAGTCGGGAGCGCGCAAAGACTGCACATTGGTCCGGTCCTGGAGACGTGAGGATGGAGGTCCGGCCGGACAGGTTTAAGGCCGTGGCAGCCAAAACTCTTGGGAAAATATACGGGTATGTAAAATCTCCTCCTCAGGGAACAGAAACAGAGCAGAAACATCTGCTGGATGACCTTTAATGTTAAAAAGGAGCTTTGTGTTTAGCGGTTAAGCTGCGGACCTGAGGGGAAGTTCATTCTTACTGATGCTGAAACATGGCCTGTTAGTCTATGAGTGTTTCTATTGAAAAGATTTAAAGAAATATAATGTCCAGAGGCCCGAATCAATAATATGGAAATATGTGTCCGCTTATAAATCTTTCATATAAGAAATGTGTAGACAATAACTCGCTGTATGTGGCACTGGCGACTTAAAGTAGCTGATAAGAGATTAAAAAAGAAACCCAAGTTAATGTTCAGGCTCTCTTTTATAAGCAGTGTGTATCATTCTTTGTTCCCGAAGAACAAAAAAAACAGAATGAAGTTACATTTCAGGCTCAAAATGTTCTCTCAGTGTAAGATGACGCGCTGGATCGATACTTGGATCCATTTCTCCTAAGCTTGCCGTGCTGTTACATTGTCACATTACAGAGACACTGTGACACCGTGTGTGTGTGTGTGTGTGTGTGTGTGTGTGTGTGTGTGTGTGTGTGTGTGTGTGTGTGTGTGTGTGAGTGAGGGGAGGGGGTGTCCATCAGGAATTTTCTGAAAGACTAATAAAACTCTGTGTTTCACTTTCTTGCATTTTTAGAGATTAGACAATGTTGATAATCTGCTCTAATTATTCTTCCAAAGAGGAACTGTGTGTTTAGCGTAAAGCAGGCCTAAGGTCATCTCACATCTCATTGGTAGACAGTAACCTCTTTCAAAAAACAGCTATTTTGTCATAACAACTTGTTATATATCGGTTATAATAACAGAAAAACAGACATTTAAGAACTCGGTATCATTTTAATGACTTATTGGGACACTTTTATAGGTTTATAGCGACAGTGCAACCAATTCCGTTGACACTCGGTGGCAAAAAACGAAACAAAACAAAGCAAAAACCTTCATTGGGCACTCCTGAGAAATAGCGTGTAAGAACCTGGGCAGTTATCTGATAGCAAGAAACTCATAGGTGGACTCCCCTTTCTTTCTCTCGGGATTTGATGCAGCGTCTAAACACTTAAATCCCCTCCAGAAATAGCATCTCCCCGTCCAAGCTGTCGGCCCACGTAAATCCCTGCAGGGCGTACACCTGGGCCACGTCTCTCTTCCTCTCTAGTAGCCAGATAGCTTGTCATCTTGTCCCTCGCCCGCGCACCCCCCTTCATAGCCGGGATTAGGACACCCGACCTGCGGCAGAGAGCGCAGGTCATCTCACTGGAGCGCACTGCTCTCACGTGCTCCCGCCTGTACCTGGCTGCTTTGCGTAAAAGGCTCACCGGCCTGCTTGACCGCTCCGACTCTCCGCACGCGAAACCCGCACCTTATAATTAAATAAATGACTCTTTATTTAATTATTGTAAATGACTAAACCTTTAGCCTGTTTTATTATACAACTCTCCGCCTGATGTTTACTTCTCAAGCGTCATCTTCTTCTTTTCAAAGTTGATTAGCGCAAATTAGCAGTCACGCGATCGTCTGTGATTTCAGTCAGTGATCATAGTAGACAGCTGGTGCTTGTCTTTATTTTCAGGTTAAGCAGGAATTTGACTCAAAGACACTCTGAATCTCTTATTTATCTCAGGTTTTATCCTCAAAACATTTACCTGGAAAACTCGTTCCTCGCGAGTATTTTATGACTAACTCTCTTATACCTTTTTCCTTCGTCTGTTATAACTGCCACATGAGCGGATAGAGGATATTTTAACATTTTATATTAGGAGATTTAGTTCACTAAGTTTGTATTAATGCCATGGAGCATTTTCAGCCCATCAACTTTCTCTTATCTAATCAATTATTCCAAGGTGTCCGAGCTGACGGTCTGCCCTACATTTGTCCTTGATGTATGAATTAAGAGATGAACCCGCTGACGGAACCAGGTGCATTGATTCAGGAAATATAGAATTCAGCTCTGCTATACTCCAACATTCAGAACTTTTACTTTTTTGGGATTGAGTTCAATTGTTCCACAGGAATGATTCAATCTGGGCTTTTTTACAAGGTGTAACGGGAGAAAGGGAGAGAAGGTCAGGCAGCTTTTAGGGATTACGACGGATTTTCCTTAACCTGGGGTCAGTCATGAAAAGTCACTGCAACTGATACAGTATAAAATGTAAAATATAGTGGCCCTTTATAATAAAGTCCTTGACCTATAGTATAATTTGTCAAAATGCTTTCACCACAATTAGTCTAATGTGTAATATTCAGTATCGAAAATACTAACTGATTCCAAATGAGTCTAAAATTTCAGTGCAGCAGAGCAAGGAGGTTTTAAAGGAAACGAGACCTGCATTTTGAAGTGTTGAACACCTTTAGATTAATTTAGAAGGAGGCACAATTTATAATGTGACTGTTTCTAATATAATACAAAACTTTAAGACAATAAAAACACGTTTTCATTCTTTAGACACTGTTGTTAACAGTTTTGGCTGTATGGCATAATCTCCCCTTTTCAGATTGTCCGCATTATGTTGCATTATACTTCATTTATTGTGTTTTCTGATGGACATACCTTCTAAAGAAATGACTTGGAGTGCCCCCTTAATCAGATGGGACAACTCTGAAGCATATTACATCTTGCGCACCAAAATAATGTGTAATTAGAATGAAAGAAGGGGTGTTTATGATATTCTATAATACGGCTTATGCCCTTAACAATAATGTGCAATTGCAATGTAAGAAGAAGAAACATTATTGGCTGTTTCTTCTAAAATACCCAAAATATGTTAATTGTATAGAAATGCTCAGTGTTAATAATATCTTTCCTTTTAATGTCAGTTGTGTTTTGAGATGCTTAAGAATGACAAAAATTACATGGTAAATGTTGAGAAATTACATCATAAGTAGAGAGAGCTTTACTCCGAAAGCACTACAAGTGTACAGCCAGTGACAAAAAAAAAACTACATATATGGACACCAGGGAAATAAACTGGTGTAAAATAAGGAAGGACTGCTGTGAATTATGTGTGAGAATATGTGTGAGCCAGAGGAGATGCCGGTAAGGAGCAGGGTTAAAGATGAAAAGCAGACAGGAAGAAAGACGAGAGAGGCCAGCCCAGACAGAAATAGTCCAAGAGAGCCAGTGATATTAATAATTTAACAACGAAAATCATTAATATTTGATCGGTGTTGAAGATTGTTGGAACCCCTGCTTACAGTTACCAACAGAGCATGTTTTATAACGGCATAGCTGCTTTCAATCGTGTTGGTATTTTGTATGAATGTTCTGGACAGATTTGTTGGCAGGAACACAAATGGCCTCACAGCAGTTCTCTGGTAATAACCATGTCACTTTAAAGTCTGCAGGAAATATATTACATAGCGTGATATAAACAACTGCCTTAACTCCAGGGCCTACACAACAGATGTACTTATAAAAGCTTTTGCCACTAGATGAACAAGCTCTAAATGTTGTTGAATATCGCAAGTATGACACACAGATTTACTCACAACAAAAAAAGAGATCTGGGAAGTGTTTTGACCTGAGGTGTTTTGTCATATGTCCTAGTCACTTCTACGATTTCCTTTGTTTGTCAACCTTCAGTGACCTTAGATAAAAATACACTTAAATCTAGGAAAAAAATATTACAGCATCAGAATCATAAGAATCACTTAAATGCGCCATCAGGACTGGGGTTTTTCGTACTACATTCAGCGTGTGAAAGGTTATTTTGGGTGCATATTTTGATTTGGATAATTGTATCAGCTGTGTTTGTGTTTGGTCTTGAATGTCTCACGCCATCCTCCAGTCTCCTTAATAATTAAAATGATCACAATGTCTGTTTGGTTAGGAAGAGTATGGTGGTGCATCAGAGGTTCACTGTGATCATATTCACAACAGCGACGTATACAACAGTGGATGAGGTTTTCAAATTGCTGGCTGATCCAGGTCAATAGAAGCTGCTCACATGTATATATAAAACCTAAAGGGCAGTGATGTAGTAACTCATCCAGCTCATGATGTTTCACAATTTATAAGATACTGCCTGTAAAATGGCAAATGTGACCTTGACACTAACCTTGACCATGATTAGGTGATCAATGTTTTAAGTTTCACTAAAATCTATTCTTACATTTTCAATTCAATTTTATTTATATAGCACCAAATCACAACAACAGTCGCCTCAAGGCGCTTTATATTGTAAGGTAGATCCTACAATAAAACATTCAGAGAAAAAAACCCAACAATCATATGACCCGCTATGAGCAAGCACTTTGGTGACAATGGGAAGGAAAAACTCCATTTTAACAGGAAGGGGGGGCGGGGGGCATCTGCTGTGATTGGTTGGGGGCAGAGGAAGAAGACAGGATGAAGGACTTGCTGTAGAGGAGAGGCAGAGATTAATAACAAGTGTGATCTGACTAACGCTAGCTGGATGAGCTAAAAACTGATCTGTCACTTTCTACTTGTCCACCTCTGAAACATGAAACAATACATAGAAAGTATTGTGGCTTTTAAATGCACTGACCCTAAGAGGATAAAACTGGATATAGTTATACATCCAATATAAATTAGATTTTATTGATACTTTTATTGATTATTGCCTCCATGATTGCTTTTTTTTGTCACTGTTTCACTGAAGTGTTTGTCGCATTCCATGTAATCATACAATGAATGTGATTTACAGTATCATAACCTGCTCTAGTCTTTTTCTAACCTGTCAAAATTGTGGGTAATTAAAAATCAGGAAGAGTCGGTTATGAATGCTAATCTGGTTCATTTAATCTTTCGTTCAGTACAAGTTGTCAAACAAAATATTCCCATGATCTCTGCTCTACATTTGCACAGTTGATTTTTGGCTAAAAGCTGCAGGTTTGAGTTTGTGGATGTGCTTTGACGAAGTATAGCCATACTCTGTGCATCTCTGCGATTGTAGCTGGACCTGCAGTGGTCTTATCTTACAACTCAGCTTTTCACATGACATGTTTAATAGATGACTGCTACATTTAGATGCATATTTGATGCTTGTCGGAGGCTGACAGTCCTTGTGGTTTCTAAGGATTTTGCAGTGAGGCAGAAGAGCAGCTTGCTTTAGGCTTTTCTTTTTTGCTGGCGCTTTCTGTGAGGGTGCAGCGCAGAAATCCTGATTGTATTAACTTAATGTGATAAGTTAAAGCGTTAACAGCAGGTCCCAGCAGTGGGATGCTAATGGACATTTGTGCTGACTGGGATTTTTTTTTTTTAAGATGCTTGACTTAGCAGTCAAACAGACACCCAAGAGGACTGTCTGAACATCTAAACCCACTCACTTTCATCAGGCCAAGTTGTCAGTCAACAAGCTTTTCAGGATCTGTTTTCACTGTGGCAGCAGGAGATTGGAAAACCTCAGGCCCACTTACCAATTCCTCCGAAGTTAAATCAATGACATGCATTAGGTTTTCAGGACTTAGTAACTGTTGAACCTCGAGTTATTTCCTGTCACTTATGAATCATTGTTTAGCTTAAATAAATCAGTAAACAATACTATCTGCTAGTAGAAGCTTTTTGAAATGACTCATTTGCATGCAAGTGTGTTTTGTTGTGTATTTTCAAGGTTATTTCTTTGGCAAGTTATGCTTAAGAGATAAGAAATACAAATAGTTTTGCCTTTATTAAAGAATACAGTTTATCTACCCCCTCTTCGATACAGGAACAATAAAGTGACCTAAATGTAGGTGACACTTTTAATCTACCCACTTTTCCTCACAGAGCTATCGAGAAGAAACAGGAAAATGGCGAGACCATCGAGCTGTCGGCAGAGGGCCGGCCAGAGCTGGTGGAGGAGAAGGAGATGCCTGTGGTGGACTGCACGTGCTTCGGTCTGCCCAGGCGCTACATCATCGCAATCCTCTCTGGCATTGGTTTCTGCATCTCCTTCGGTATCCGGTGTAACTTGGGCGTGGCTATCGTCAGCATGGTCAACAGCCACACCATCTTCAAAGACAACAAGGAGGTTATAGTGGTGAGTGACAGCAGATGAGTCTGAGCTAATGTTAAATTCTCCCCTGAAGTGACACGGACGAATTACATATTGTGTAATATGACTGTTTATGTTTATGTTGTTTTAAGATTGTTTTGGCCATGGGGGGTTGTGCTAGGTACCCTACATATGATTATATGTGTCTAATGGACTCATAAAATGCTGAGTTAGGATTTAACAACATGAGAAAATGTTACACTGACTGGAATGATAAAACACGAGTAAGCATACCAAAGTGTCACATTATTAAAACTAACACAGCAGTACTTTCATGAAAATGATTTCTCTCTGTATTATCACCTGAAGGCAGCACCTCCTATGATCCCAAGCTAACTAGTCATAAAGGGAGGAGCTAATTTCCGCAACTAACCAGGACTGAACAATGCAGGCATCCTAAAAACCAACCCACCAAATCAAACAAAGTCAGAGTAAAACCAAAATACTGGCTATGAAAAAGGTTTATTCCAATTCCAGCTGTTTGATATAATTAGATATTAAGCATCGGACCACGCCTCCAAACACGCTGCTTCCGGTTTTCATCTATAGCTTCCCCCAGTTCTGCAAGCTATTCCCTCTTGTTTACGTGTCTCACCCTCCCTCCCCTTTTCAGTTCTTTAACTTCCTCAATGCCTTTTAGTACACGGGGATCTGCCAGGCCTGGGAGCCGCCGGCAGTTCCCTTTGAGGCCTCCCCCAAACCGCATGTCCAAGCATTCACCTTTACCTACTTAAACGTTGTCAAACCTAAAATGAGGACGTGGGCCCAGCTAGTGAATGTTTGATATAGTTAAGAGATCTGGTGGAATACTTGTGGCTGGTCAGCAGATGTCAGTAGTGGTCAGCATCTGTTTTTTATGGTTCTTGTTTACTGTTAATTATCTAATGTCCACTTTTAGATTTTAGTCTTGCTTTTGAGAAGTGAAAGAATAACTCATTTGCACATATCCAGATATGATTTTAAATGATGTGTCTTACTGTGTGTCCCAACAGAAAGCACAGTTTGACTGGGATCCTGAAACGGTGGGAATGATCCACGGTTCATTCTTCTGGGGATACATTGTAACTCAAATCCCAGGAGGGTTCATTTGTCAAAAGTTTGCAGCAAACAGGTCTGTTAACCTCCTGCACCGTGCAAGGAATAATCAGCTTTTGTCGCACAGCATATTCAATGGGGTAATTTCTTCTTTGTGTTTTGTTTCTTTTTCAGGGTGTTTGGCTTTGCTATAGTGGCAACATCTTTCCTGAACATGCTCATTCCTACAGCAGCTCGTATGCACTTTGGCTGCGTTATCATTGTCAGGATCTTTCAAGGACTTGTGGAGGTGCTTCTCTCTCCCCTGAAGTGCCCCCCTGCAATGTGCTTCTGTTTACATAATGCAGTTGAGATTATTTATAATCATGCAAATTCCTACATTCTACTCCTATTCCCACAGGGAGTTTCATACCCGGCATGTCATGGTATTTGGGCCAAATGGGCACCACCTCTTGAAAGAAGTCGCCTGGCAACAACAGCCTTTTGTGGTGAGTCCGTGATCAGTGACCCTCAGCTGCTCTGCCTGCAAACAATGGGTGATAGATTAAGACAATTAACAACAAATATATATAAACAATATCAAAATAAAATCAATATTTTCCTGTTTTAGGTTCTTATGCTGGTGCTGTGATTGCCATGCCATTAGCTGGAATCCTAGTCCAGTACTCAGGATGGTCATCTGTCTTCTATGTGTATGGTAAGACGCCTTTACCCTGGGCCTCATTTCAAACCCTTCAGTTTGGAATGAATATGCATTTTTTAATAAGCTAACTGTTGTTGATACATGAAAATGCGGATGCTTGCGAAGACACTGAACGCACACAGTACACCCTCACTCATAATGAAACTGTGAGAAAAGGAAAACCACAGCAGACCAGCGCCATAAATATCAGAAGGATGTAGTCTCATGGTAAACAAGAAATTACACCACATGTCATGTCAAAACTGTTATGTGTTCGGACACAGTACTGTGGAACGAATCTTGAGCAATGCCTTAGTTCTTTTTATTTTTCGACAGCGCAGCAATTTATTGAAACAGCATACGTGGCAAAAGCAGATTTAGTTCAATAGTTCAGTACAAATGTAACAAAGTTGAAAGTCAATATTTGACTACCTTGATTCTTCGGCACACAAAATCTGAACTCTTTGAAGGACATTCAAAGCTCTTCTTTGGATGTTGGTTGCCTTTTGTTTTGTTCTCTGGAGACCCTACATTCCTAATTAATGCTGAGGTAAACTTGGGGAGGCCAATCCATGACTGTGTGTTTTCCCTGTTTCCCTTCTGTCTTCTTGACAGCCACCCTCCCACTGAGACGAGCTCTGTTGAAGCTTCAGTGAACAATAGATGGATGTATTTCTTGGGAGCACTTTATAATAAAGTCACAGTGTTAGGCATTATTAAGGTATTAGCAAGCCCTTAATTCATTATTTATGCAGCATTACTCCTCAGCAGTTTGACATTAATAAAAACAGATATATTATTATGAATGTTATTATGATTATTAGTAGAAGTGATGTAATACCAGTGATAGTTGTACATGATGTAACAGTAACAGACAGATAAACATATCTGTATTTATAAAGGACATACTAAGGAGGAGTAATGATATATAAATGATTAATTAAGCACTTATTAATACCATGTGACACTTTTATAAAGTGCTACCAACGTTTTTACTCTTTCTTAAGGACTTTCGGATTGCCTTCATTTGCAGATAGTTTTTTTTAGATGTGCCACTTCCTCTTTTGACCTGCAATTGTCCAGTTTCGGCAAAAACTTTTAAAGGAAGCACTTCACAGCATGCTGTGATATGCTCAGCACATCTCAAGTATTTTATGCTTAAAGATTCAGCAGACAGGTCTTTGCGAATCCCTTTGTTGGTGGAAAAAATTATTATTATTTTTGTATAGAAATGGAGCAAATTATTTGTACTAGCAATGTGTAGACACAACACTGGTTCATCCCTCGAGTCAGATCAGCTCAGTGTCACGTGGCTTAACAAATAAACACAATCTTCTGAACATAGTCAGGCACGGGTACAAAAACTGGCCTGAAAAGTAACAAAGTAACCGACATCCAAAGAAAAACTCATGAAGGCTAAAGAACTATTGCTCAAGACCACTTTTAAAAGTTACAGCAAAGTCTGGCTACTTGGAAGAAGAATCTAAAGAAATGAGGGGTCCTTGTTTGCACAGTATTGTAATAACAAATGAGTTAGTGTGGAAAAAAAATAATCTTTTTTCTCCAATCTGCCTGTTCCTTCCCCAGGAAGTTTTGGTGTTATGTGGTATTGCTTTTGGATCCTGGTCTCGTATGAAAGTCCGGCAGCTCACCCCACCATCACCGAGGAGGAGAGGAAATACATTGAGGAAAGCATTGGCGAGTCAGCCCAATTTACAGTAACGGTCAGTACATGCAACAGATTTCTCAAGATCTCTCACTGCACTTCATTCAAGGGCATTTCACTAGTTTACAGGATTGCTATGAAACCACGTTTAAAAAAAACCCCCTCTTAAAAATAGATGAGTTTATATGCTGATTCAGAGTGAGATAACGGAGATGATAAACAAGCAAACACTGAGTCAGAATCTCAATTGTTTATCTGTCACAGTGACAGATTTAGAAACTTTTTGTTAGCACTCATTTCTGTATCTGCAGTCAAGCAAAACTCAGTTCCACACACCCTGCTCTGTTGTTGTTTGTGTTGCTCGTTTGTTTCAAAGGAAAACATTAAAAAAATTAATTAGTTACGTGTTCAAGCAAAGAGCTATACACGTTTGAGACAAAATCACTAAAATCATCATCACATTTTTCCCTTACAGAAATTCAACACACCGTGGAGGGCCTTCTTTACCTCCATGCCAGTGTATGCCATCATTGTAGCCAACTTCTGCCGAAGCTGGACTTTCTACTTGCTCCTCATCAGCCAGCCTGCTTACTTTGAGGAGGTCTTTGGGTTTGAAATTAGCAAGGTAACATGTGCAGTCGACAAGCAAAAACCTTTCAGCAGTTATATCAGAAAATAAAGGACATCACTGCAGCTTTGGTTGAGTGTCTTGCCACTGCAGTGGTGAATTTAAATGTCCTCATTTGTACCATTGCAGTTTGCACACCTTATTTTGAGTCATGAAGCACTGACAACAATTTTTCACCTTAATTTACTAAAATTAAATTTTTTTAAAAAGATTGAAAATTGTGTTATTCTATGGGACATATTTTTTTTAAATATCAATTCATTTATAGGCTGTTACACTGAAGTATTTCTATTTTAGTGTTGTTGATCATTCAAAGCTTTGTCTCATATTAACACATACACCCAATTTAGAATCACTAATTAAATATCCTGTATGTCTGACTGAGGAAACCAGAGCACCAGAAGAACAATGGCTTTCGGGAGGATTTCTAGAGGCATTCTGGCACCATTACAATGGTCTGCACCACCCTGCTGCAAATAAGCAGCTGACATTTATGTTCAGGCTCAACTTTGAACTTTAATGAACTTAAATTTTTATTTAAAATTTTGGTGAAAAATAAGAGTTTTCTAAATTTGTTTTTGTATTTGAATGTAGTTTGTCTTCCAAAGCTGCACCTTAAAGTCTGGAGGAAACTATATGAATATGTACTGTTCTGTGCCTCATAAGCACGTTAGCTTGAGCTCCAGTCATTACCTACAGGCAGATTATAACTGTAGTGACAGAAGTTGCTGCGATAGAGTGGTGAACAGTCTTGGGTTCAAATGTAAAATATTTCCTTACCCAGGTTTCTGAGAATGTACGTACAATAACATGGCAGAGATCGCACTGTTTGTGCCAACTTCCATGGATGTTTTACACTTGTTAAGGCTTTTTTCTTGTTCTCATCTAGGTGGGGATATTGTCTGCTCTTCCTCATCTGGTTATGACCATCATTGTGCCCATTGGTGGCCAGATTGCTGACTATTTGCGATGCAACCACATCATGACCACCACGAATGTCAGGAAGCTAATGAACTGTGGAGGTAAGAAAGAACCAATTAAAGGGAAGGGAAAACGAAAACTTGCATAAATGAAACAATTACATCTGACAAGACAGAAACAGCCCAGGAAGTCATGAGCAATGTGGACGTGCTCACATCTGTGAAGAATAAGTGGCAAATGCCAGTCAATCGACACAGCACCTGTCTGTGAGCACAGGTCCCATTCAAGGACATCGAGCTCTCATGCCACGCTCATGGACTCTCATTATCTGCGCAGCCTGTAAGGGCTGCAGGTTATGCTTCCAAACTGGACAGACTGACAATGCAATAACTAAGTGTTCCCTTAATTGTTAAGCGTATATATGGTCCTTTTATTTTTAGAGGTTAAATTGGCACATGCTCAAAATCTTATATAAAATTATTTGAATTTTATGTTTGAAGTGAGTCAAGCGACACTGAAGAAAACAAGCACAGTAACACGACTGTGGTGAGAAGTCATTTACCACATAAGGCAAATGATGACTCATCAAAAACAGAAGCCCCGCCACTGTCTGCTATTTTTACATTGTAGAGAGAAACCAAACAGCAAACACCGAAGTGAAATGCAGAAGCTTGCAAGGCACTTATCTCTAACCAATCGACAAGACTTCCAGGCACATTCGGTTAGCGAAAAGTGTGAACACAAGGCAACAAAATAAGCACTTGCACTGTTATATGTTAAAACTATTTATATGTCTGTTTTTTGCTTGCTTGCATCAGGGTTTGGGATGGAGGCTACCTTGCTGCTGGTAGTTGGTTTTTCACACACAAAAGGCATTGCCATTACATTCCTGGTCCTGGCTGTGGGTTTCTCTGGTTTCGCCATTTCAGGTGAAATATGAAGTGTTCCTTCAAAGATTTTAATCATAAATGATATGCGACTGAAAGTTAAGCAGCTACATTGTTGTGTTTTTATCACAAGATGGTAATAATATTAATGGTTCCTCACAAGGTTTCAATGTCAACCACCTGGACATTGCACCGCGGTATGCTAGTATCCTCATGGGTATCTCCAACGGCGTAGGCACCTTGTCTGGGATGGTCTGCCCACTTATAGTCGGTGCCATGACAAAGCATAAGGTGAGAACCGTTTCTGAATTTGTGACTCTAACTGATAATAATGCGTGCTTGTAAGTGTAATCAACTTTCTCATGGTTCTCTCTCACGTTTTCCTGGTAGACACGAGAAGAGTGGCAGGGCGTGTTTCTTATTGCCTCACTCGTTCATTATGGAGGTGTTATGTTCTATGGTATGCATAGTCTCCTTTCTTGTGCGTAACCAGATCAACTACAAAAATTCTGAATGATGAAAATTCAGCAAAACTCTGTATACTTGTCAGCTATCACTGTAAAAGTCTAGGTCTGTAACATTCATGTCATTTATTACCTCAGTGAGTTTGTGTGTCTGCTGCAGGTATTTTTGCATCTGGAGAGAAACAACCTTGGGCAGAGCCAGAGCAGCTGAGTGACGAGAAATGCGGGATCCTGGACGAGGATGAGCTTGCAAATGAGACGGAAGAACTGTATCGCACAAGCGGTGGAGCGGGCTACGGAGCCACGAACCAGGCATCGGATCCCAACGGAGGGGGCATGGCTGGGGGAGGAGGAGGAGGCTGGGTGTCAGACTGGGACAAAACTGAGGAGTATGTCCAACCAGCCGGAACCAATAATTATCTTTACGGAGGAGAGGGCGACCGAGAGTTATAACGTAAAGCCAGCAGACACAGTTTATCAGCAATGTGGAATTTCACTCAATGGCATTAAAAAACTGGTGGGAATGTGGGAATGGACAATTTTCAGCAGGTCTGACTATTTTATCATAAATTAAGAATTTCACAGAGACTGCACAGTAGAGGTGAAGACAGTAGTAAACGTAAAATGTGTTTGTGCACGAGTGCAGTCGTTATACGCTGTGTGGCAGAATGGTGTCACCGGCCCACCTTCAGACATGTCGGAGGACGGCTTTAGGCCTGGTGTGGCGTTCTTTGATGCTTAGTCATTGTAACTGTAGAAACTGGACTGGCATGACATGGATTTCATTTCTATGCCTCTTATTTGTATTTTAATCACTCGTGATTACACATCTTTAGGCGCACAATGAACACTGACTTTTCTTTTTAGGAGAAATTGATATCTATTGTCAGATTAGTTTCGAAGACAAGATTTTTTATAGGGGTGGCCAAGAGAGAAACAACCTGCTGTAGGTTTATGTATTAGTCTTCCTAGTCAAATGGTACATTTACTACATAGAATAATAACATATTTGTTTGATTTTTATTTTTCACCCTTATCTGATTTAAAAAACAAAACAAAAAAGATCTGCAACCATCTGTTGAGATACTCTCATTTATGGCAAAACAGGTTTGCTGAAGATATAGTAATTTCTGGATGCATTTTCTCCATTAATATATAGTTGAACATAGCCACCCATGGCCACCCCTTGTCTCTGCCCCTGGCCCCAACAGGTCTTTGGTTGTTTTTTTTGTTTTTTTTTTTCATTATTGTCCTTAATGTGCACATTTTAGGAAAAAAAATCATGTGCCAATACAACACAATATATAATGTTTTGTAGTATTGGTTTATTCATCCACTGAAAAAGGAACTGAACATCTGCAAATAACACCACATCTGGCTTTCTGGGAAGTCTACATAGACATTTTAGATGCAGTTTTTAACCACTGTATGTAGTGGACTACTACCTTGCCTACTAGCTGACATACTGTGAAAAAAAAAAAGCATATAGGATTAGTTTAAATCTCCAGAACATCAACGTCCTCTTTTAAAATTAGACTCTTAGGTTAGAAACTGTTTTTCTTTCTGTTTCTTTCTGTTTCTATTCTTTCTGCTTCTATTTCTATTTCTAAATAGAAACAGAAAGAAATTTTGCAAAAACAGAATTTTGCTTTGTATGATTAACATCTAATACGTCCTCTATTGGTATCATTTTGGTTTGCTCCATCTGTGTTTGAGGCTGGCATCAGAGGAAGCAGTTTGCTGTCTCCAGTGAAGTGGCAAAGCACAAACAGCACCAAGCTGAGGCTGTGGGATCAGTTTTGTAGAGCTCTCATTTAAAGGTGGACTTTAAATTGAATTCATATGTGTTTAATAATCCATAAAATATCAATTAAAACCAAGACCAGTTAATAAAAATGCTGAAAATCCCAACGGCATTTCTCTGTACAATTTATTTTTGTTAGATGTGGTCATGTATCTAGTTAGTCATTAACTAGTAATGGGATGGTACTGTTTACTGATAGGATTGATATTAAATGTTAGGATTTTTACTGTTTCTGTCATTTTTCATTCATTTATTGTTAAATGTTCTGTTCTTAATTATAAACTAAATCTATGTGTAAAAGAATGTGGAAAAATACTGAAGAATAAAACTTAGAGGTGATAGCTTCCACAGTAGTCACAAATCTTTATATTTGGCAGTTTACCCTTATGCATTGCTGCCATTTTAATGTTTTAACATTTCATATCAGACGGTACAGAGTACGTCTCGCTATAAGTTCATTATTATGCCTGATTTGTACTACACTGTAAAACAAAACATCTGTTTTCTCCATGTCAGCTCTCCCGTTTCATGTGTGATTCAGACACTAAGTATGCAGGTCTTAAACATTCCTGACCCTTGGTTTCATGTTACCCCTAATGCTCTGCTCCATCCCAGACAGAATATTGATCACTGAGCTTAACTGTGAGCAGCATGGAAATGAAGCGGAAAAATAGATTTTGACGGCACAGCCGGTAAGAAGCACAAAGCCTTGGGGTCTCTAAAATCAGTGGTATCATCCTGCATCCATTTGTGATTGAACATATAACATATTATACGGTATATATGATACCTGATAAGCATGCAGCACTGCATCCGGTGTAATTTACTTGCCCAATTGCATGCCAGTATGAATGTTGTGCAGAGGCAAAGGACACAGTAAAGAATGGACTTAAGAGAGCCTGAAGACCTAAAAAAAAAGATTATGACAGTAAAGGGTCAGCATTAGCTTTCTATTGAAATCAAATATCTTGCGTGTGTGTGTGTGTGCGTGTGTGTGTGTGTGTGTGTATGTGTGTAAAACCATTACTGGAACTACTGTAGATTTCCTCTATGATCACAGCGATACATTCTAAGTTTTCAAACCACAAACAACAACAAAACATGACACAGCATATTACCATCGTTCACATTTTATTTAGCACAATCAGTAAGAAATGCAGAAGCAGTGTGTTAAATAACCAACACCCTATTTTTCAGTAGTTTGTAGAATCTCAAGCAGCAGTAACTTGAAGTGTCAACTCGCTGACTGCAAGTTATCCGTTCTCTGCGGCTTCAAAACAAGCCTAAATCATTACCCCTCCACCTCCGTGCTTGGCAGTTGGTAAAGTTGTCACATTACTGCAAATTGGATCCTGGTTCAAATAACCTGTGTGGCTCAGACCCCACATTACATCACTTTACATTACAGGGGTTAGGGCTGTGTTCGATAGGGGACAAACATCTCTGGTTGTCTGTCCAAAGCACATCGTTACAGAAATTGTGTTGATTTGTTCAGATGCAACTTTTTAAATTGAAGCTCTGCAGCCATATTTTAAAAAGAAGAAAATTCCTCTTGGCAATCCTTTTCAAAAAAAGTCACACTTGATTAGTCTAATTGTGATGTCACAAACGTTAGCATTTGACATGCTAACTGAGTCCTATAGAGTGTGAGTAGCAGTTCTTTGCAGTTTGCAGTTTCTGTTAGTATTGCAGTCTGGCCTTGGGTGGATTTAGCTGTGATGTTCACTTCCGCAACTGTATGAATATATTCATGAATATATTTAATATTTTTTAACTTGTGAATAATCTTTCTCGCTGCAGAATGACAGCTTTCCCAAGTTGATGGGGAACAACTTAATTTCTGGTTAGCTTTTGTTTTGTGCAACGTCTATGGTTGTTCATCTGAGTTTGTATTTAAATTATTTCTAGACATATTGAGGACCAGAGGATTTTTTGTAATGTCCTGATATGTAAAACCATAGAAGTGAAAGAGGGTGCGATTTCATTTTCACATCACTGTAAATGCATTGTACAGTTCACAAGTTTATAAAAAGAGTCTTATAAATACACTATACAAACAGTATAGGAGCTAGCCTAAACTGCCTTTCCTCCACTTCTGTGTCAAGCTCGTGCGACAGTCTTGCACTCCATGTTTTGTGTGTTTAGTTTTGCTTCTTCTCTCTTGTTGAGTCTAATTTCTTTCAGCTGTTTTCCCCGTGTGTTTCCTGTTCCCTTGTCATTCCTGGCATATTTAAGCCATATGATTCCCTCTGTCTAGAGGGATGCAGCTATGCATTTTAAACCCTTTACTCTGACAGAAGTAAAACTCCAAACATAACAAAATAACAAAAAAAAAGAAAAGTCATTGGCATCTTTTTGTGACTCGTTTGTGTAGAAAGTTTTAAAAAAAACAAAACACATATCAATACACTCATAAGAAAGCCTAGTTGTTGTTGTTGTTTTGCCATCTTTAAACAAATGCATTTTTCATATTCCATGTGAAGAGACAGATAAAAAGTCGTTTCGGTCCTGTGCTAAAACTGAAAACACTAACTGTTCAGCTGAGAAACTGTAACAGCTGTAATTTATCTGTAACAGCTGTAATTTATCACAGATGGGTGTATTCATCCCTATCACTGAAACACAAACAGATAAACACCGTGACTAAAGCTGAACATGTTAGATAATTACATAAGGCTATTTTACATATTGTGCTTTTATTTTAAAACCTATCCCTCAAAGTTTTAAAGCTATGAATTATATTCCTCCCAGCCTTAGTGTCATGGTCTGTGTGCAGGCAGGCAGGAAAAGAAGCAAAGTGCAGGATTCATTCAAGTTAACAGAACCTCAGCTTTATTGCTGGCAGAGTACTAAAACTGAAATAACACGGGAACAGAACACACAGGCAGATACGGTGGTACGACGCGAAGCTGAACATATGAAAATACAGACAATAAATACAAGAAGAACACGAGGGAATGAGACCAGATGGGGGACACAGCTGATACAAATTAACTGATGGGACCAGTCAGACACAAAACTAGAAACATCACATAAGACACAGACCTTCAAAGTAAAACAGGAAACAGGAAATCCATAGAAAAAACTCAGAGGCACTGAACTAAACTTATATTAAATACTAGAAACTAAAAATTACAATAAAAATACACAAAAAACTGGGTCACAGACCCAGGACCGTGACACTTAGACTAGCAGCCTCACACTGTAGCACAGGAGACACTGCAGGACATAAATTAATAAAAAATGACACAAAACATCTTTGTAGTAATAATATTATCTCAAGCCTTTATTCCTGCCATTTGTATTTTATCTATTTGTACATATTAACCAGCATCTGTGTGTGGACAGCAGAGAAAGAATTTCATTGTACAGAGAAATGCTTTTTCTTTGCACACATGACAATAAACGCTTTAAATCTTTGAATCTTGAATCGTGTACAGTCTTTCAGCACAGAATATTAAATAATCTACCGTATGTACAAAAACAACAACAAAAACCCCTGAAAGCAAACGCAAAACGTTTCCAAAACAACAAAAACATCCCGTAAAGGCAAAACTTTTTTTCCTTTTAACACGACTCAAAATAAAAAAATTAAAATAAATAAATCTTAATGTCTCATTCCAGCTTTTCAGAAGAGAAAAAGTAATAAAACAGTGTCAATAAAACCGGTCAAATAGGATCTCTGGTTGCAACTTACTGGTTGCAACACATTTAGCCACAATACATCTGCGTTGTTTGTGTGATTTTATTGAGAGAAAAATGTTTTTGATATTAAATGATTGAATATAGGACGCTAAGCAAGGGTTCGTTTACACTAAGCATAAATTTGTGATTAACTCATTTATACTAAATGGTGGAAACGGGAAACACAGAGTACTTCAATCGTGTTGCCTTCAAAATAGAAATTCAGCAACATGACAACAAGCTGATCCGTTATAATCAGCATGACTTTAACAAGACAAATAATGATGTGAAGATGATTCATTTTTGTACGAGGAATAGTTTAAAAAAAAAAATTAAAAACTGAACGTGGAGCTTGACTCACTGTACTCTCAGGCTGTAGCTTCCATACTCAAAAAATGATGATACCATTTTTGTAAAACAGTTTATCTGATATTGACCTATCAAAATATCACATAGTATCATTTAAGAAAGTGGCTTAAGTGCTAAAAGGAATCTCACAGTGCAAAATATTTATCCCATTGCTGATGAGCTAATTTATTTATATTTTTGTATATATCACAAAAAAACACAGCTTTGGGAAATGCTCATTAAAAAACAGTACATTAAAAATATGATGGCGAAATCTAAATAATGTGATAATGCCTAAACTAACCATTTGGTTCCTGTGAGATGAATTAATAATGTACAATGATGTAAGCAGAAACGCTATAGTGAGCACTGCACATATTAGCTTGTAGCATCAAAGCTGAAGGACATGATCAGTTAATAAAGCAGACTATTTGTAAAGTGTGGATGTGTTGCTTGTTTGTTGACTTGGTGTCACAAAGCGTTTGCTGCTCTTTTGGATTTTGCTGAAATTTTACTCTGTATCATTTGATTTAATTAATATATTACAAACATTTCTCCCTGCCATTGAAAAAAATGTTATTGTAAAAACCTCACTCGAGCTGTTCCTACAGTCTCCCACAGATTTATTTTCATTACTTATTATTGATAGTCAATCTGTATTGACACTTTCACGCCTGAAAGACACCTGGACGTCAGATTTCTTAAACATTCATTCAAATCAAGGAATCTTAACTTTGGGATCGAGATCAACACATCTGCATGGTTTTGGTTTGCGGCATTAAACCTGTTTCTCCTGCAGTGGTGCAGCTCCTTTTTTATTCATTCGTCCGCTGTTGCAGACTCACTGGGCTTATCCTTCCTCCCTGCTTCATATCCACCCTCTCCGCCTGCTGCACCCTCCACCCCTAAAGTGTGGTATACCCCCTCTTTCATTTCGCCTTTCTTCAGTGCTTCATATCCACCCTCTCCACCCGCCGCCCCTTCCGCCCCTAAAGTGTGGTATACCCCCTCTTTCATTTCGCCTTTCTTCAGTGGTTCATATTCGCCACCTTTCGGCTCTCCACCTGATGCTCCTGCAAGGGTGTCGTACTCTCGCTCCCTCCCAGATGCCTTCTGCAGAGTTTCATACTTGTCATCACCTCGCTCTTTTGATCTCAGCGCCACATCCTCATAAATCCGCTCTGAGAAAAGTTGATATGCAGTGTGGTATGAATACAGTGACTGTTACCATACCTAAAAAACAGTAAACAATCCAAAGAAACAAAAAAATGCTACTCACCTCCGTCACTTCTTCTCCTACGTCGTAAACCTACCACCACTATCACCACCAACATCCCCACCAATACCAACAATATCCCCAACACCATCCCCAACTTCCCCTCTTTCTCAGGTGGTTTTGGAGGCTCCCATGGATCTGTGGGAACAGAAAATATATAAATCTAATAGTCATGAGTCTCCTCGTCGTACTCCCATTAACTTCATTTCAATAAAACTGAAGATGTAATGAAAAATATGCTTACCAGAGGTGGTGAGAATTACTTGGTTACTTCTGTGAGTTTGACCCTTATCCGTACACCAGTAAATAGTCTCATCAACATTGAGGTCAGCAGTTTGAAACACCATACTGTTATTGACGCCCTCCAATTTCAGTGAAATCCTTTTTACACTTTCTCCACCCCTGTACACCCAGCACCTCCACCCTTTCAGACCATCCTTATTTTCAAGCTTCAGGATAACTGCACCTCCCTTCCACATGTTCCGATAGCCTGTCTCAATGGTGAGTGAAGTGCTGAGACCAGATTCTGCAGGACAAATAAAGGAAATCATTTCATTATTATGTGTGAATTGTGAATTTACCTTTAGATCTGTGGAAGTTTGAGCTCTAATATGTGTTGATTGTGAATTTACCCATGACATTGACTGAAACAGGGTCACTCTTTGTCCCACTGGTCTCGCACGAATAAAGGCCTCCGTCATTTGAGTTTTTAATTTCCACTTTCAAAATGTCTGCTCCGACAATTTGCTCACCATTTCGTTTGTGCCATGTCACTGAGCTCGCGCTTGGATTGCATTTTAAATAAACTGTATCCCCAATAAAGGCCATTTCAAATGTAGGTACCATCAAAACTAAAAACGAGAGAAAAAGAAGAAATGCAATCAAGTATTTGTATAGCCCTTCTGAGAAAAACTACAAACACACTGTTGTGCATACTGAGCAAATAATAAAGGGCAATAAATGCAGTACAGCGTGTACAAGTGACATTTTTAGAAGTAAGTGAATATGGATTACCTTGTGGTTTTTGACATCTTACCAGGAGTGGCAACACTGTAACAAAAGAGCAAAAAAGTGCTTTTTAATTTGAACAAATTTACCACCAAATGAGATTTTTATCTGTGTGACACTGAGCAGGTACTGGCACTGTTAAAACAAAGGAGAATACAAGAGCATGTTCAGTGGAATTATTTCAACAAATATGAAGTAACTTAGTGGTTCACAGACTATTTTTTAAATTAAAAAAATACATTTGTGACTCAGAGTAACCTGAA